>NC_056731.1:1818746994-1819056994 GCF_019279795.1 Protopterus annectens
TGCGCACCGCACTAACTAGCGCAATGTTGGGCAATGTCAGGCAGCATAGAGCAAAGTCGAGCAACGTTGGGCAAAGTTGAGCAAAGTTGAGCAAAGTTGGTTAAACATAGCCACACCTCCAAGCCAGTCTGGCCAGTAGTAAAATAAAAAACAATGGCAGGCCTCGAACCCAGGATACTGTGCACCATAATCACAGTACTAAACCACTATGCCATGACAGCTTTAAATTTGGATGCATTTCCAACACACTCATATATATCAATGGAAGTTTACCCATTGCTAAGCAGGTTTGCTCTTAGCTGAGAATTTTCAAAACTGGCCAATCACAAATAAGTGCAGGAAATGATGCATATTTAAGCTCCATAGGTGGGAATAATTGCCATAACTGGTTGTAGCTCCCAACTGCAGACAGTATGGCTGGTGTTGGAGAGAGCTCTCATTTTTGAGTGCAACGGTGGGGCATTGAGGAGTCAAAAGTAATGGTTTGGCTCCTCGTCCATCATCATGATGCAAGATTCCTGCAGGGCCAGTTTCAGGGCACTGAATACAAAGCAGAAGCCTGGAACCATCTAGCACATGATCTCACCAGTGCCACAAGCATTCCTCGGACTGGTGAGCAGGTCAGACACCACTTTTCAGACCTGAAGAGACACAAGGAGGCCCGACTGAACCAGTGGATACAGGAGGCCCGTCAAATGGAAAATGCCCTACTACTGAGTATGTAGCCATGGAATGAAGTATGTAAGAATTGCTATAGTAGTCCATGTTATGGATAGGTATGTCTCAATATCCCTTCATTTACTTCACAGCTGCAGGTGTCCATGCTGCGAATCAGCAAGCCTATGCAGATAGGCTGCTAAGGCTGCGCCACCAGGCAGGTTAGTAATTATTCTACATGTGCTGTCATAGAAAAGTGAGAGAGCCTGAAAAAGAGTGTTGTAACCCATTAATAAAGGTATAATGAGTTTTGAATAACTTCTCTGCATGTACTGTTATATAAAAAAGTGAGACAGCATGAAAAGGTGTAGTAACCCATTAATAAGGGTATTATATGTCTTGAATAAAAGACCTCTGCATGCACTGATATATCAAATAAATGAGAGAGCCACTAGAAAAGTGTGTAATGTAATAAATAAAGGTATAATTCCTGGAGTGTGTCCATGTCACTTTCTTCAATATGTTATTGTACCCTTGCATTATAGAAATAGTACTGTTGTAGTAAGCGCAGTCAACCTACACATGGGTATGCCCATATAAAGTGGATGAAGGGAGTGCCAGTAGCTGTTAAGCATATATACAGTCCTCAAATGTCGGCTCATGGTCAGCATGTACAGGTTAATCTGGCACATGAGTAGCTTGTTATTCTGTTCCCCAGAAATGTTAGTGTGCTGCTAGAAATGTAGGGGGCTGTCAACATATACCTGATAATGTCACCTGAACACATACAGACATGTAGATATTGAAATATAAATGAAATATATAAATATGTAGCAGTAACATCTGCATCCAGGACAGTTTGTATGTCAGATACAGGTCAGGTATATCAAGAACTAGCAAAACCCATTATACAATTTAACAGACATTGCCCAGTGTAATAATATATGTAGGGGATAAATAACTGCAATCAATAGGAATGTAGTGTAAACTACAAGTATATATAAGTTGTTAATGGAGGTATCTTTTTACACCCTACTCTATGTGCCTAAACAATGCAATTCCACACCTCAATGGGTATGTCTAATATCATAACATTTGTTGGGATACGTGTCCTATTGGTTTATAAATATCTGCATTTACTTTGATGCATGTGCCCTGTTCACATACCACAATCTTGGTGACCTTTTGCCACCAATCAATCCTGCATGCTGTTGGAATGTCCACTGTTATTCTATATATGCATGTGTTATGCTTGCTGTTCAACTGTTGGAACTCTGGCGTGTTGGGTTAATGCAAATACTACTGTATGTTGTTACAACTAAATTAGAATGCTGTTGGCTATTACTAACCCATACTGTCATCAAATCCTCCTAAACATAGAACTTATGGGAAGGCCGGTCCCAGCGGACCCATCTGTCCCACCTCAGCTGGCAATGGCACCTGGCACCAGCAGGTCCGGTGCCCAGCCCAGGACCCCCTCCTCCATGCAGGGGATGGGGCTTGTCCCCCCCGTGCAAGCATGGCTGGAGGAGGGCCACCTATCACCCTACAAATGGTCCAGGCTGTGCTGCATAGGGAGATCGAGCGTTCAGTCACTGATACTCTACGCCAGCTCGAGGCAAGAGTGGCACAACTCACGGGTGAGCCTGCCCCTCCTATGCAGCCCCCAGCACAGCCATCCTTCGGGCTGTGAAGGTGCAGTGGTGACTGCCCATGGATGGGGATCTCAGTTCCACTGTTGCCATCTGTGGGCTCATGGGCTTGCGATTTCCAACCAGCCTTCCTTGTCAATGGTGTTCACCCACCCCATGTATCATATTCTGCCCCTGTATGCATCTTGTTTGTCTTGTCTGTTTACCTCCCCAACCTACCTCCCCAAATATACCTACTTCCCCTACCCTACATTCCACTCTCACCTGAAAAAAAAAATGGGCAATCTGCTCCACAAAAACATTATGCCCCATACATAGCTGCCCATTTTACACACATGTCAGCTGGACACATAAACTGATATTTAATTGGCAGTACAACATACTTTGTTGTCCTCACCCCTCTCTCAGGGGTGGAAGGTTTCAAATTTCCATCCAAATTATTAGTATATGCACAGCTGTTGCTCTTAAAGAAATGGGCAGCTATGGACCTTCCCTACACCTGTCCTGCACATCCTGAGCTGTTTTCCCTACTGTCTTTCCCTCTTTGTGCCCCTTTTTCACCACTTTCCTATCTCCCTATTTTCTTTTCTTTCAAAGAAATGAGCGCGGGGGTTAGCGGGAGTAAGCACTTTTAAGCAGTAGTTGGTGGGTTTGAGCGAGTGTGTGCCTGTGTATACTTGTGTGCGCTTAGATAAGCATCGTGCAAACCCACGGAAACCCGCTTACAACTGCTTAAAAGTGCCTTAGTCACTCTGTATTTCTGTGCCCTTGTTCTGCTCAGCAGCAAAATAAAATGCCTCTGTCAGTCTCGAACCCTGGACACACTAGACTGCATGAAGTACCACTGAGCCATGGTAAGCATACAACAAATTGGTGCTGCAATCAATATATCATGCATCAGAATGAGTGAATGTAAAGGACAAATAGGAATGCCATAACACAAATCCTGTTCTGTGGATCCTTACCAGCAGTTCCTGTGGAACTGCATTACATGACTGTGAAAAGTGAACAAGACATACTATCAGGAAATAATGTTACAGCAGCACTTAACAACCCCCACACAGTATCATACTAGGACAAACACTAGCATATATGATTAGGGCAGAGTCCATACTTTGCAACTGTGACTACATTTTAGGCATGTCCCTGATTTTGAGACAGGTTTTAGCTGTGTCACTCTGAATCCCTCTGAAAGCTACAGATGTTAGTCAGAAAGGTGGTGAATTACACTTAATGAATAATGACAATAAGTAAGAGTTGGACACCGCTTGTACTTCAGGAAATGTGTATTAATCCATATGCTCTGTTTCTCTCAAAGTCCCAACTTGATGTCTCTAATATTGTAAAGGTGTACTTCACTTCTACCTACTTTTCCCTGAGTCAGTTCAAATATGTACCTGAGTGTTTGAGAGGCCTGGCAGTGGCAGAAACACACAGGCATATCAGCTATTCTGCTGTTACACACTGTGCAAATAGCTTTGGAAGGAGTTCCAGAAGCATACCCTTATGTAGGAGTACAACACTGAAATACCAAGGGATGTAGCCATGTGGCAACATTCAGGTCTGAGTACAGCATTTAAATCTCTGGCTACACCCCTAGCTTCAGATATAAGAACTATACCAGCCTTCTGACTTACACAACAGTGTCCACAGCAAACAAGAATGGGCCCCACTTTGGAAAGCTGAAAGGGCTACGCCTACCTGACATAACAATTTATAGCATTGGGTTGCTATGACAGTGAGTACTGCAATTACCACACAACAGGCTGCATGCAATTACAAAATGGTGGCCACCAAATGGTGCAGAGGCCATCACATGCACATGTGCAGATACCTATAAAAGCAGGCTGTACCTGCTGGCCACACATGCAATCATCACATTGCAGATGCTGAGAGAGAGAGAGAGAGACACACACACACACAGACAGAGACAGAGAGAGAGAGAGAGAGAGAGAGCTGCACACCCCCACCCACACCAGTGGAAAAAAAATTAAAACAATAAACATCTAAAATAAAGCCAAAGATACAACAAAGTGAAAACTACAAACACATACAAAGGAAAGGTATGTAACAGATATGTATTTATTGGCATGTAGTAGATGTATTTGAAGACTACTTTACATACTTTGAAACATCAATATGTGGCAGCAGTACATATATATGCACAGATGCCCTGCATAACTACTGCCATGGACAAATTAGTGTGTAGCTGTGTGCAGTGGGACATAACTGTGATATATGTAGCTCAGTATTAAATGTCAAACATCTGAACCATGTCATCTGTGTTCTGTACAGTAGTGTGGACAATGGCTGCTTGCTGGTATATGACATGTGGTGGTTAAACGCTGTGAGTGTGATTTGTCAGGTTTGCAGTGTCACAGTCAGTGAGGCCTGCTAAAGCCACATGGGCTGAGAACACCTTCAATGCATTTTGCACAAGACTGTGCAATATCATTACATAACTGTATACCTTCCAAACTTCGCATAATTGATATTCCCACCATGACAGGTGGACTGTATATGTGCCTATATGTATATCTATATGTACACCAATGGATGTTTATATGTATGTGTATGTGTATAAATATATATATATATATATATATATATATATATATATATATATATATATATATATATATATATATGTGTGTGTGTATAAATATATAGGCAGGGAGAGACAAAGTCACATTTACTGTGACAGATGCCTGGTGACAAAGCCATGGCCTCAAGCTCAATGTCTGAAGTGCATTCGCATCCCTTTGGCTAAAAACTCTGTACCCATGAACTACCACATAGGTGGTAGTCAACATAACACCGACAGTGTGATAAGAGACCATGGGACACAGGTGGACAGTAGTCTCACCCTTGATAATCACAGTGCCACAGTAGTCATGTAATCTGTCCACATGGCACACCTCATCACAAAAGTTGTGTCATCCTGGGAAAAATAGGTCAGTGTTCCCCTCTACTCATCACTCACAAAACCCATTATAGAGTACAATGCCCCTTCTGGTATGTACCTCACAAGACATCTACAGCAACTGGAAAGGCCATAGACATATCTCACAAAGAGTAATACTGTCATCAAACAGGTGCTCTATGCATACTGTCTCACCAAACTACAGCTACACAGTGTTGCATGCCGGCAACCCAGAGGTGACCCCTGCCTAATATACAAACCCATGTCAAACCCAGAGCTGTTGTACATGCTCCACATAAACAGATCATAATCCCTGCGAACTACACGCTCTAGGGACCTAAAGCTTGTCACCACAATAGACAGAACATGCTGGAGGGATAGATTCCTATCTCAGAGACATCCCATACTGTGGAGCAAACTACCTAGCAATAGAAAACAAAGTTCCTCAGTAGCACCTGTCATGAATAGTCTTGATGATTGGAAGTGAGATAGGAATTACACCCCGGGAATCACCTCTGTGGCTCTGCTTGACAGGGACACATGGAGCTAAATGACTTGGGTGTCAAAGGCCAGGGTACCATCTGGCTAGGCTTTGATAGGCCCTAGGGCCAATAGCCTATAACCTACCTATGAACCAATACACATCCACATGTACTTGTTGCAATAATTGCTATGTGAGGTTGACTGAGTGTGATGGTGAATGTGCTGGTGAATGTGTCACAGTTGTGTATATGTGGGATAGCTTATTGGGAAATTGTTTCTGTCATGGTATTATGTGTCCTAGCTCTGATCCCAGCAAAAGATGTGTATGCTAATGCTAGCTAAAAAAAGCAGTATGGCATATGGTCTGATGTAGTCCCCTTGTGTTAACTGGGGTGTGCCATTGGAGGATGACGCAGTACATGTATGCTCATTGATTGGTACTGCTGGTGAATCAAACCCCTGTATGAACTGTAGTATGACCTGAAGCTGTAGGCCTAAACATCACAGTATGGTGTATGTCCATATTGCTTGGAAACACTGTTCTGTGTGTTCCCTGTAGTCCTCACTGATTACATACTTCAGGCATAAGGGTTTGTAAGTACTGACACAGAGTACTGTATGGTACACACGTAAAGCTCATCTGGCTTGCCATACCTCTGTGTCCTGTTTGTATGTCTGATGTGTGTGTGGGTATTCCTTTAACATGCCCCAGTCATATGTGTGTTACAGGATATAAATGTGTATCTAGCAACATGCATAGTCTAGTACTGCAGTATGCCTCCTACATTCACGAATGTGCACATATTGCACGCAGCAGTTTTCCATCAACAACTAGTATGGTATACTGGTAATACTGTAACTGGACTTTACAATCATTGCAATGGATTACATATTTCATTATGCATTAGCTGGATATATACCTACTGTAGCTTGGTGGTGCATTCTGTCACATACAGTATGCCATGTACTGTTGCATAGTCTTACATAGTGGTTCATCTTTGTTGCTGTGCAGAAAATGTTTTAATAGATAGAGTGTGTCAGACAGTGTCAGATGGTTGTGGGTTGAGCAGTGATATGTGTTATTGAAAGTGTGTATCCTCTGACAGACAATAGTTTGCTAATTATGGCAGTTCAGTGATATCTGTACGGTAGAATGTAAAGTGTGCCACATGACTTGCTCACACATATTGTTTTCTTGTCTTCCAGGGCCATGACCCACCATTGCAATCCTGCATACAGCTGTGCAGAGGATGAAATTCTAACAAACTGTCTCATCGAACAGTACAACCTGCTCTTTTCAAGAACCCGCCAGGACCAGCATGAGGGGACTGAGTTGTGGCAAGATGTTGTCCCTAGGATAAATGACATAGGCATGCATAACCGGACTTATGAGTAGGTATGACATCACTGCAGTGATTTACTCAGACATGTCCGGCAGCGTGCGTCTGATGTCCCTAGGCAACAGCTTGCCACAGGTGGTGAGGTTGCCACTCATCCCCCCCTCACCAGAGTGGAGGAGCTGCTCCTGAGTCTGGGGGTTCCTGGCCAACAACAACAACAGCACACATGCATCATCATGGAGGCCGAAGCCCCCCAGCAAGTTCACATGGAGCGTGCAGGTACATTGGCTTATCTGTAGACTGCTGTTACCTCTATTGTTAGATCATGCATATGTGAGATGTGTACTGTTAAGTTAGAAGATGTGGAGCCGGGTGTTGTTCAATACTGATGATTTGGAACATGATGTGTAGGCCTGTGACCATCAACCATTGTGCTACTGTAAGATTGCAAAGCCACAGTAGCAATGCCACAGTTGTTGCCACTGACAAACTGTTTCATATCCTTGTAGGTCCCTCTGGTGTGACAGCAAGGCAGCAGACCCATGCTGCTGAGTGTGTTCTTCATTTAATATTGCTAATAAAATGTGCATGTCAGGTGAGGTGTAGGCCATGTTCACATGTAACACACCTACGCATAATGCATGCTGTGCATGTTTGCTGTGAGACTATGCGCATCTCAGTAACGTGAGTGGCTGCCGCAAACACATGCAATACACAGAGCATCCCAAACAATTGTGGCTACACTATAGTGGACATTGGATAGGCAGTCGATACACATGCACACGACATACAGAACTCTGTCATACACAGTACATGTTAATATGCCACACATGGCATATTCAGACACACGCTGTAAGGTCATACTCCAGTATCCCAAATGTCATCCACACATCACACATAATAAACCTGAGGGATAGAGGCCTATCATGGGGCAGTGCGACACTCTCCAACATGCAACACATTCATGTTAGGCAATGCTCCCTTTTGGGCACCTTACAAACCCATGTAACAAGTGACTGTGAAATTGTGAATGTAGCCATGGTACTGCAGTTCTGGTACAGCATGGTATGTGCCAGTCTGGCACACATTAGTAGCCTTGAGTGACCACATGATGCTGCATGATGATGGCTATTGGTACTACACCCCATTCAGTTACAGTGACCACAGTACCACACATAGCATTAACTGCTATGCACCTCAATGTTGTGTGTGTGCAAACATATGCACCGATACACATTATGCATAGCAATCACCATTTGTACAAAGTGACACATAAATGTCATGTAATGCTATTGAGTGTATAGGTCACATGACACACACTGTGTATGTGTGAAGTTTAATGTTGCAGTTGTGTTGTAGCATGCCATGTCATGGCTGGCACTGGCATGTCCACAATATGTCCTACACTCACCATAACCACTGTACAATGGCTATGTTGAGCATTGGTTTTCCATTAGGTGTACATGCACCACTCATCCTGTGTGTATACATATCATGCATGTGCTAAACCTGTGTCCACAATCATCTGCTAAAGACACAAATGCACTAATCAGAAATGGATATCTATGTGACTCACAGATACACATCCAGCCATGGTATGTATACCTGTGAGTGATGGTGCACAAGACATTGCAGAGGTTGTAAGAGTTGCACAGCAATGTTGTGTCCATGTACACATTGCGTTCCAGGGTGAGGCCGATCACTGAACAACAACACACATGCATCAAAGCCATGTATACTGTTATTAGCAAGGGCTGTCTACACACGCACTGCATGCTGTTGAGCACCACATGTCCTACATGCTGACATGTGTGATATAACTGCTTGCCTTGTGATACGTTCTCCACCATCACCCGCTATTGAGTATGTTCTGGATTGCTGGTGCTGTGTCTGTGTGTGTGTGTGTGTGTGTGTGTGTGTGTGTGTGTGTGTGTGTGTGTGTGTGTCTGTTTTAGTGAGGAGTGCATTTGTGTGCATGTGTGCATGTGTTCATGTGTGCATGTGTGCATGTGTGCATGTGTGCTGACATCATGTACAGGTTGTAAAGTGTGTTTCCTGTCTTCCTCTCACAGGTGCTGACTTTGGGCTGGTTCAATGCAGCGGGCAAACCAATGTAACTGAGCAAAATAGTGATGATGATGATAGGTGTGTTGAGGCATAAGCATGTTTGCTAGGGTCTGTCGTTGGGCCACCGATCAACAGTACACAAGTGTCCACACCATCCATGCACACAGTCATACTGCCAATACATCCATCACCAATACCCTTAGCTGAGGGACAGCATACAGCCAGAATTGGCCAGGACAGTCTGGTATCCATGGCACATGCATCCCAACACAGCAGCCATACCCAGATGTCTGGAAGGATACCACATAGGCAGATGTCCAGGGGTTCTCGACGGAGCACTGCTGCTCATCATACCACTGACAAACATGCCACAGGTCTGACAATGTTACACATGTTCCAGGCTGTCATGGAGGCACAGACACGTATGGAACGGTACACCAGACAGGGACTAAGGGCACAGAGGGCACACAACACCACTGTAATTGACAGTATCCATGAACTAGCAGGTGCCATCCATCATTACAGTGAGGTCACAGATAGACCTTGGGGAGAGACATTAGATGTACTCCACAATGTCATGTCCATGTGTCAGGACAGTGCAGGATGGTTGAGTCATCAACGTGGATGTATGCCAGCAACATCAGCAGCTGGCAGTCGCCATGGATGTCCCACAGGTCACAGCCACTTCCGTAGTGCCAGTACCTGTTGGGGGTGGGCTTTGATAGAACATCCTAGAAGACCACGTGCACGTGGCTCTGGACAGTCCCAGCAGGGACCTAGGTCCAGTGTGTATCCATCTACCTCTGGGGATAGTACCCAGTCTGGCTTGTACTCGATAGTGTCAGTAGCACCCCTGCCAGGCACAGGTACCGTATCCATGGCCAGAGGTGGTGATCTGTAAAGCCTGGCAGGTACAGTCTGTGGCTGTCCCACAATTACCTGTATATGGCAGCCACATGGTAGAACTGTGTGCATGCAGATACACACACACACACACACACACACACACACACACACACACACACACAGGAACCAGACACCTAGGGCTAACACATACCCGCACACATTACATCAACATTGGTCCATAGCACTACTCTTGCCCCCCACACACACACACACAAACACACACACACACACACACACACACACACACACACACACACACACACACACACACACACACACACACATGTCGATTGGATGGCTCACTGAAGACCTCTGGCAAACCAACAACACACCCTGTACATATGATGAAACCTGTGCCACCTCCTGTCATCTGTAACATCGATTCAGGAACAGGCTACCATGGTGCTGATGCACAGGGTGACTTTATAGCAGTACAACAATGTTACCATGTTGTCAGCAGTAGAGTGTAATGATATGCTTGAAGGTGTAGCTGAGCAGGCATGATTCATTAAATTTATGAATGTCATTGTAGTATTGTATACACCAGTGTTAGTTAAAATAGTGTATTGTCTGCCCACATGCCACTTGGCTGATGTGTTTAGTATTGGCAGCATGTGTTAAAGAGTGGACAGTATGTGTGGGATGTGTGTAGCACAGATTTGCAGGTGTACATCTGTGAACATGGTGGCGGTGCACTGTCTGCATGTACCTGCATAGTGGACACATAGGCAGGATGACATGCCCTGTATTACACAGTAACACTACATAGTTTATATTGGTGGCCAGTATACATTGTACTACACACATTTCGGAACCTGACTACACATGTGTGTATGACATGGTTTGACACTGTGCTGTGGCTGATACTGTTATTATCTTTCATTGTTCTACATTCTGGTGGGCGGCCATGGTGGTGCAGTGGTTAGCATTGCCGCCTCACAGCAAGAGGTTCTCCGGTTCGATCCTCGGCTGGGGTGCCTTCTGTGTGGAGTCTGCATGTCCTCCCTGTGGTCGTGTGGGTTTTCTCCGGGTGCTCCGGTTTCCTCCCACATCCCAAAGACATGCTGCAGGTGGATTGGACACTCTAAATTGGCCCTAGGTGTGTGTGTGAGTGTGCCTTCTGTGGAAGGTTGGGTGTCGGGCTGGCAACTCGACACTGTAAAACTCCACTGCCAATCAATGTGCGGACAAGGTGATCCGCTGTGGCGACCCCTAACCGGGAAAAGCCGAAAGAAGAAGTTCTGCATTCTGGTAGTATACATAATTTCAACAGCCTGACCATAACCAATCATTAGATGATGTCTTCACAACTGATACATAGCTGTAGGACACACAGCAAAAGTTGCATCCTTCAGGTACTATACTATGCCAGTAACCAGTGGCATTCACGTGCACCCATTACTGAGACCACTCCTGTCTGGCATATAGCTCTCTTAGGTACAAGCAATCACAGTAGGGATATGTCCGTCCACATCTGGTAATGCATACTGTGGCCTATAATGCATTCTCCAGATGACACACACATCCTCCACAAGGGTACCATACAGTCAGATAACTGTTGTCAAACCCATGCTGTAAAGCTATTATCCAGACTAAGCATAGTCATCCACCTTTACAGAACATAGTATCCCCACAGGACCACATAGATAGTAGCCAGCAACATGATGAACAGGTACTGATGTGTACATGCAACCAAGTGTTACACCATCTCTCCTTTAATAATCACATTTCTTAAGATTTTTTGAAATACCTCGGTGTATCACATAAGCAATAAGGGGTTTGCATGCATATCCACAAAGGTTGTTGTACACCTATAATGAATAGCCATCATTGACAGACTTTGCTGCGTTAGAACCTAACATATACCTCGGCCATAACCCTCACTCACACAAGTAACCGTAATGAGTGTGTGTGACATGGATGACCTAGGCCAGGGATCACTGCAGTGGCTGGCCTTGTCACAAGCATACAGATGTGACCTAATATCTGGGAAGCAGCAGCACAGTCTGGCAAAGTTGACAGTTGTGTCCTTGGAGACAGCAGGGTTCACACACATGCAATAATTGAGGTAACATGTACGTATATGTATTTGCCACACAGCTACCTCACATGTGCAATGCATACTGACATGTCATACAGTGGTAAAAGCAAAACCCACTACACATTGACCAACAGTACCACACACATAGAGCACCAACATGCAGCGAGTGCAGGGTTCAAACCCCTACCTAACTACTTCATGATACTAGAGCAGTAGGCATTAATACAGTGTGCTATACACATTACTAGGATGCCTCTTTTCCACAGGTATGTTTGAAGGATGGTGACATCATCAGACCTGACAAAGATTGGTATAACACTTTTAAGGTGTATGAGTACTCTCCAAAAAGGCTGCTCCACTCCAAAGATATCACACACTAACAGACACACACACTTGTCAAGTGCAGGGTTCAAACCCCTACCTAACTGGTTTATGATACTACAGGAGTATGCATTTACACGATGCGCTATACACATTACTGTGAACTCGTTTTTCCATAAGTATGTTTGAAGGATAGTGACATCATCAGACCTGACAAAGATTGGTATAACACTTTTAAGGTGTATGAGTACTCTCCAAAAAGGTTGCTCCTCTTTAAGGAAATCCTACACAAACACACTTGTCAAGTGCAGGATTCAAACCCCTACCTAAATGGTTTATGACACTACAGGAGTACGCATTTACATGACATGCTATACACATTACTGTGAGCTTTTTTTGTCCACAGGTATGTTTGAAGGATGGTGACATCATCAGATCTGACAAAGATTGGTATAACACTTTTAAGGTGTATGAGTACTCTCCAAAAAGGTTGCTTCTCTCCAAGGAGATCACACACAAACAGCAACACAATTATCAAGTATAGGATTCAAGCCCCTATCTAACTGGCTTATGATACTACAGGAGTATGCATTTACACGACGTGCTATACACATTACTGTGAGCTCTTTTTTCCACAAGTATGTTTGAAGGATGGTGACATCATCAGACCTGACAAAGATTGGTATACCACTTTTAAGGTGTATGAGTACTCTCCAAAAAGGCTGCGCTTTTCCACAGAGATCGCACACAAACAGACACACTTGTCAAGTGCAGGATTCAAACCCCTGCCTAACTGGTTTATGGTACTACAGGAGTACACATTCACATGACATGCTATACACATTACACTGAGTTATACTTTCCACAGGTATATTTGTAGGTTGGTGACATCATCAGACTAGAGAAAGTGGGTTGCATTAGGTGACATTGGGTGGGCTACATAGAAGGAGTGTCTAAAGACTTTGGCCATGTGATCATCACAGCAGAGTGTACTATCTAACTGTGTCCCCAGGGCCTTCATGACTTTCCCCATACATACTGGAGTACTGCCTATGTGGTCATTTGTTTGCACTTTGTTTTAGCCAAAGGGGATGTCTATGCATTATTTGCCATTCTTCTTGGGGCATTGTTTTGACACCTGGTATCTGTCTCAGTAAGCCCCTTCTGGAGGATGTATGTGCCAGCCATAGAGTCGATTATGAACCACAGTTAGCAGTCATCTGCAAACCTGTTCACCCATACTCCTCCCATGCTTGCCTGTACCTCTGAGCAGTGTCTACTGAACAGGTGGGGTCCCAGGGCCAGGACGTGTGGGATGCCGTTTGTGACTGTCTTAGAGTCAGACATGGCACCCACAACTCTGAACATGTGTGTTGGATCTGTGAGCCACTTGGACACACATCCTGTGACATAGCTGTTGATGTTCAGGCTGGTAAGCGTGTCCATGATGACGGAGTGGAGAATGGTGGAAAAAGTCCTTAATGAGGTCCAGGTGGGCTGTGTGGACTACTTTCACCTCCATCTATGTCCTTGGTAACTGTTTGTTGTAAGTCAACTATGTTTAGGAGGCAGGGTCTGCCTTTAACAAGGCGGGGTTGTCTAGAGTCCAGTGTCTGGAGGTCCCCAATGTCACTGTTTATGGGTTCCATGACATTTTGCTCAATAGCTTTGTAGACCAGGCTGAGTATATGTATAGGGCAATGGTTTCCAGGTTCTGTTGTGGCACCCCCTTTGTGGGGCTGGATGACTGTTGGTGTATGCCATTCTTTGGGTACATACCCTGTGGTACGATTGAGTCTGGCCAGTGAATGTAGGTGAGGGTGTGGTTCCTTTTGTGCCTAGTGTATGACGCAGCCTGGGACACCATCCAGTACCATTGATGCTGTGTTCTTGGCTTTGGAGAGGGGCTGTCCTTACCTGCATGTCCATGATGTCTGGGGCTCTGCATCCTTCTGTGATGGACACAGGCCCTTTTGGGGGTGATGGGGGAAATTTGCACTGAACTTGTCTCCCAGGATGTGGACAATGAAAGTTGGTTCAGTTTATTCCTTGCCATTTGTCAGCAGCTGACAGCATATTTGGAAGTTGACACCTACATGTGTGGCATAGCTACCACAAGCTTTGTGGTTATCATTCTTACAGTCCTTGGCAATTTGTCTTTTGAAAGTGTCCATGAATTATTTTATGAGCGATTATTGCTTCTTCCTAATAATGCTCAGTGATGCCTTTCCTTTAGTGAAGTTGGCTCTATCAGGTGTTAGTTTCCTCCTTCTGTTGTCTGGCTTATTTATGGGCAACAACCACCTGATTGCTTTCTTATTTTTGGAGAAGTGCATCATGGTTTTATTTGTGATGTCTCGATGCATGCATCCCTGTAGATGCTCATAGGAATCACTTGTAATTGATTCGGCAGATTGTATACCATTATCCTACAGCAAGGGGTCTTTGGAACTTTCCACTTTTGTCTTGGGACGTGCGCAGTTTGCTTTTGAAAATGTCTTCATGGTGGTTTCATTTACCGGGTGAGGGGGTGGGATGTGGATGTCCAGTATGATTACTTTATGATCTGATATTACCAGCGAGGGCTTTATCTCTGTTGTGGAATACTGGTACCCCATGTTGGTGATGATCATGTCCAGTTTGGTGTCACCTCTAGTGGGCATGGTGACAGCTTTTCCAGGGGGTTAGACCTTTTAAACTCTAGGAAACACTGGGCAAAGGGCATTGTACACAAGTAATTCTCACACTCACTATTTGGGTAGTTGTAATCACAACATATAATGGTGTTTGATATGACCTCTATATTTTCCACTGTTCTCAGAAATACTGAGTGAGGTTCCTGTGACAAGGTAGGTGATCTGTAGCAGGCTACAATCTGATGAGCATCTTTGCCCAATGTTAGTTGCACTTGCATGGTCTTCAAGGACTCACGCTGTGCCACTAACCTGAAGGTGTGGGTATCCATATGGTAAATGGGTACACCCCTTCCTTTTGTATTTCACTCGTGGTTTTGAGTACGAAGGTCAGGGAGATTGTGAGTGTTTTACGTGGAGCCTGTCCAACAGCTCTGCGTTTGACATAGCTTTGTATGTTAGGCAGTAAACACATCTGAGTAGGTGATATGCAAGGGAGCACAGATGGAGCATTTTGAGATGGTCTGTGTATGGCATGTATTTCTGGCCGCTAATGCTCTTTATGAGGTATTGCTGCAGGCTTTACAGTTGTTGTGGTTGTCTTGTGAGGTACATAGCAAAAGTGGCGTACTCTATTATAGTTCTAGTGAGTGATGAGTAGTGGGGAACAATGTCCTCTTCTATCCTGCATGAGACACATTTTGTGATGAGGTATGTCACATAGCAGGGTTTCCTGACTACTGTGGGGATGTGATTATCACACTTGTGTCCAGTGTACACCTGTGACCCAAGGTCCCTTGTCACACTTTCAGTGTTAAGTATACTACCGCCTATGTTGTAGTTCTTGGCTACAGAGGTTTGAACAAAGGGGATGACAATGCACCTTTTGCCATTGAGCTAGAGCCCATGGCTTTAACAACAGCCATCTGTCTCAGTGAGGCCCTTTTGTAGGATGTCCATATCTTTAGTGTTTACAATTATGGCTCCTAGTTTGCAGTCCTCTGGTAACATCTGTAGCCACAGACCTTCTATGTTAAAGTTTACTTCAGGGAAGTAGATACTAAACAGGACAAGACACAGGACTGGACCTTGTGGTGCTGCACTCATCACTGGTCCAAAGTCATACTTGGAGTCTGCTACTTTCACAGTGTGTGTTCTGTCAGTAAGCCTGTTGGCAACCCATCTTGTGACATAGCAATTTATACCTAGTTTAGTGGATTTATCTATATCTCCAGAGTGTGGGGTGGTGTTGTAAGCCGTGGCAGGATCAACATAGACTGTGTAAACCACCTTACCCTTGTCGACGGTTCTGTTGACTGCTTCAGTGTCATCTATCAGGTTTAGGTGACATGATCTGCATTTTACAAACCCAACATGGTTGTGGTCCAGGATTTAGGGATTTCAAATGTAATTGTTTATATGTTGTATGATAATACATTCCATGGCCTTGAAAAGTGGTCTTATCGGGATGATGGGGCGCTAGTTCCTGGGGTCCGTGGTGTCTCCACCCTTGTGTAGTGGGATAACCGTCACTGTGCACCATTCAACAGGCACACAGCATGAGGTGAGGCTATGACTGCACATGGTACATCAGTGTAGTGCCTGTTAGTTCTGTGGTTTGTGTGGAACACAGCCTGTGAAGTTAACTGGTCCCATGGCTGCTGTGATACTGGCTTTGGATAGTGCTTTTTACCTGTGCAGCTGTGATGAAAGCAACCTTGCAGTCTTCCATTATAGAGGTGTGCTCTTTCATGGGTGAGAGGGAGTACAGTTAACAGTGATCCTATCTGCCAGGATTTTGTCAATATCAGTTGGGTCAGTATATTTAGTGCCATTGAGCTGTAACTCAGTACAGATCTGAGTGTAGCCATGACATGGACCTGTCTGTTGGGCAGAGATCTCCTGAGTAGACAGTATGCAACAGAGTACAGATTGGGTTACATTCAGTCTTGTTGCATGAGGCAACTGTTTGAGGACAGTAATCCTCTTGTTAGGGTACTTCAGTGGTCTTTCTGTCTGTTGAATGTGCCTAGTCTGATTCATCGCAAGTGTGTTGTGGTACTCTTTGATGGGTCTGATGACTGATGAGTACTGGGAACCTTCTTTGACCTACATGCACAGACCTTGGCAGTTTATGTGAACACATAGCATGATTTTCTGACAACTTTGTGAATGAATTTCTGGCAGTAGAGATGTCTATCCACATTTTTCCATAGATCCCTTATTATCACCTCTGTATTTGTCATGTGTGTGAGCATGCCCAGTATGACCTTTCAGTGTGATGCTGAATGAAATCCACTGCATTTGTTGGAGTGTGTGAGCAGGCCCAGTATAGACATTTATACTATATGTGTATGGAAAGTCAAGCTGTATCTTTACAGCAGGGCTCACCTTTGTGTCATAGATCAACAGGGATCATGCTGTGCCTGCAGGGCTTCCATGACACACTTTGAATAGACTTATCAACATTACTACATACATGGGGGGGGCAGCTATTCTTTGTACATTTCTACCCAGGAGCACACTTGCTTGTTACTGTGGGTGTACATAGGATGAGGGTTTCACCTGACACTTATACACATTTGCTATGCCTGTACTGCTATGTATCGTACACCATTTCAGTCTGTACTGTTGCCTATCATACTGGCTTGAGGCATACTATTGTGCTACAGATCCTAGTGTCCAATGTCATGTATATTAGATTGCAACTTCATAGCCTACACTACCCACATCACACCACCTGGCCTGATGTTCTCTGTTTGCATAGGCCTGTAGGGGAGGTTACCCATATGCCTCTTTAGGGACATGATACAGCATTTCTTTGTGATTGCATTACTGTACAATTGTCCTGCTGTGTCTGTGCCACTGAAATGCTATCATGGCTTAATAGTTCAGTACTGTGACTATATTGCACAGTATCCTGGGTTTGAGCCCTGTCACTGCTTTTTATTCTCATGCTGGGCAGAGCAGACTGGTTAAGGAACAGTAGAGCAAATATGAGCATATTTACCTGACTTTGCTCAACTTTGCATGACTTTGCCCAACCTTGGCCAACATTGCTCAACATTGCCCAACATTGCGGTAGTTAGCACGGGCGAGTTTGTTTACATATACTAAATATTGGTAAATGCTGCTTAGCACTGCTTTATATTGCTTAAAACATGGCAATCATGCCTCTGGTGGTGCTGCAGGGCTGCCTATGTCAGATGCACATACTAAACTCCCTATACATGTTTGGAAACAGGTAGTGTCAAGTTAGGCATCCTTTTTATTTTATGTGTGAGTCAGAGAGACGTATCATTTCCAGGGTTCCTACTGAGCCAGTGTATGTGCTATGCGTTGCCTCTTTGCCAAGGCCAGGGCATACTGGTCATGCCTCCTTCTGCCTACTGGGGCAGACTCAGGTGGTTCCTCCTCTGAGTCACGTTGTGCCTGTGCAGGCCTTGGCAATGGTGGGGGGCTGTTTGTCCCTGCCCCATTCTGTTCCTGCTGGAGCTGTTTTCACAGGATCATATTGTGTGGCATGGCACATACCATGACAATTTGGGTACATGTAATTGGTGAGTATTGCAAGGCTCCACCAGATGTGTCCAGGTACTGGAACCTTGACATGAGCATCCCAAACACACGCTCGATTACATTTCGTGTTTGTACGTGTGCCTCATTATGAAGTTCTTGCTCAGGTGTGTGTGTATTTCTGATGGGTGTCATCAGCCACGGCTCCAGTGCTTATCCAGCATCCCCCACCAGGTGACCATCAGGGATGTCCCCATTGGCAAATGTCTGGTACAGCTGCGTCAGATGCCAGATATGGGAATCATGGTAGCTTCCAGGGCAGCCAGCACACACATTCAGTATTATGCCCTGGGCATTGCACACGACCTGGTAGTTGATGGAATGGAAGCCCTCACAGTTGATGTAGGCCCTAGCCCGCTCACCGGCTGGTGCTTTGATGTGTATGTGCATGCAGTCAATTGCACCCACTACCTCAGGGTATTTCGCTATTTGCTGGAAGAGATGCATATTGCTGGCCAATACCTCATGGGAATTGGGGGAAATATACATGATCACCGACATGTGCTGACATGGCATTCAGGAACTGGTGCAGTACCCTGGATGCTGATGTCTGTGAAATCCCCATCATATCACCAGTTGGTCTCTGGAAGGTACCTGTTGCTAGTATTCTTAGGCCAACACATACCTTGGTTTCCACTGGGATGGGTTCCTTTCTGTTGGTTCTGTGTTTGAGGCATGGCCTGCACAGCTCAATAATTTGCTGCAGGAGCTCTCTGTCCACTCTATAGCACTCCACAATCTCCAGCTCATTTAGCCCCTGGTAGGTTACCCTGGGTCTGTAAACTCTTCTCCGTCTCCTCACTGTGGGTTGCTCAGCAACATCCGCAATGGCGCCACCCTCAGCATCTTGCACATGTTGCCTTATAATAGCAATGGCAGCCCCTAACATTTTTTTTTCTCAGTTAAGCTTTTTAAGATTTCACTTCTCTTTGTATACTGCAGTGTTTCTGAGTAAAACATGGGGGGATGTTGTTTGCAGAGTTTTAAGTGCTGGGCTGGGCTGAGCTAGTGGACTGCATGTGTAATTGACTGTTTCTGATTGATTTCACCTGGCAGCTCTGCTAGTTCTCCTCTCCTTGGTTAACTTCCTACTACTACTTTTCCTTCCTTTTCCCTTTTCTGTTCCCACTGGGAGCGGTGCCACGCAAACAAGCGCAAACACGTGCACACGAGTGCACATGCACGCACACAGACTTACACAGGCTTACACAGGTTTAGGTGGGTGCACATCTGCGCACACAGGCTTACACAGCCTTACACAGGCTTACACGAGTGCACACACACGCACATAGGCTTAGACAGGTGTGCAGGTGTTTGCAAGAAACTTTGGTTGTAGCCACAGCGTATGCCTTTGCTTTTGGTTTCAGTTCAGACATCTGTAGACATGCCTCTTCCAGTTCTGGGTTACTCACAGCAAACACATGCCACTCTGCTCCAATAAGCTTACAGTCTTTGATACATACCCCCCTCATAATGTCACCTATCTACTACTCTGATACTCCCCTAATCCTACTGTTACACTCTAGGGACATGGTTCACATGGCAGGGAAAATTGGAATTCACTATCCTTATACTCATTTGCATAGGATTGCCTACTAATGCTTGGTTACACCTCTCACACTGAGCTTCCCCCCTTAGCAACCACTACTCAGTAGCAATGTTGTCTTCAGCCTGCCATTCACTTGCATGGCAGATGGATATTTGTAATAATATGCCTATTTTTGGTTTTTATTTATTTAATTTTTGGTTTTTAGAGCACTGCATGTTTGCGCGATGCTGCGCTATGCTTAAACATCGGGGATCGGGGAAAAAAAATGATTACTTTTTTATTTTTTTGCAACACATATAAATGCCATTGGCCTTATATTTGGCCATTGGCATGCTTCCTCAATGGGATGCATCCTTTATTTGGAGCTGTCATTGCTCCGTTTTGCTATTTGCAGAACGGTACTCAGTTACCAACCGAGTACATTCCTGCAAATAACACTACTCTTACTCGACAGGTTAGTGTTTTCTGGATCGCAAATTTACCTCATTTGCATATCTTTCAGCAGCAAATGAGGTAATTTGCATAGCCTAACACTGTCCGTGCAAGAGTAGTTTTAGGAGCTCTCATGCACACCCCTGTTGGCTGTTCCTGGATCGCTCGGCAGACATATTGGTTTCTGGAGTCTTACACTACTCTTAGACTCCATGTAAGCCTTCGTATCTCCTCTTAGAGTAAGATTATTAGCCAAAGTGAATCTTTTAAGAGATGTAGCATTTGAATAACTCAGGATCCTGATGCAAGTCCAGACAGGCTGATGTGACTTTTTTGAAAAAAGTGGTAGTGGTCACGCTTGGGATGCCTGCAGTTGCATTCAGCACTTGATGTGGTCACTCTGAAGACTAGATTAATTAAAACAATAGTAGATTCACTCAAAAATGATGATACAGGAATGGCCTCTTGGTTAGAGACAGTTTATGCTTGGTGATATCTAGACATAATTTTACATGTAAAACGTCATAGGTCCTTATGAACCTTGCAGTCCAGGGGACTAGTGAGGAGCCTAACCCAAACTTCCAGTTGCCACCCAAGCACTGTCTGGGTAAATAATTTGCTTAAGGTCACACTGTAGACAAATGAGGGCTGACAGAATCAAACTCTGTACCACGGGAACTACAATTCTCAGACTTAACCCTCTGCACTGACTGCCAGATAGTATGCCATACCAAAGGAAGCCAAACAGAGACTTTTGCCTATAGGCTGGAAAGAGATTTTCCTTTAAAATTATCAGCATGAATTTAATAAAGGCTAGTATCACAAGGGTCTGTAGAAGAAGTTGGGTGGCTTGGACTTTGAACAACAGTTGTGTCTAGTGATCAGTATGAATCGAGGAAGACTGAAAGTGAGACTAATGTTAAGAAAAGGGTTATGAGTACCTACCTACCAGTGCTATCCATACCATTGCAAAGAGGTGGATACTGCAATGGCAAATTCATCACACCCAGGTATATATTAGGTTGCCGAAATGGTATTCCGGTAAACACCTATTCAGCAACCCATAGTTAGTGAAAATCCCTTCAGCAATTCACTGAATTCACTAAGGACAATGAAATAGTTGCCTGAATCACAACAGACAACTACAGAACTTTGCCCTTTTCTCTACTGTAGTGCGAGCTTGGAGTTGGTATATATAGTTAAGGGGGGTGTGTGGGTTCATGTCAAGTAAAAGTTTGTCCATTGTGCTTCTGGTGACTATTTTTTTGCCCTTAGCAAATTCAGTGAATTGCTGATCCAATTTTCACTACTTACGAGTCGCTGAATAGGTGATCGCCGGAATACCATTTTAGCTAACTCATATAAACCCATCACACCCAGCTATTCAATGTCTAATTCACTGCATCAGGGAAACTGCTCTTTTCCTCAAGCTGTGACAGGTCAGAGTTAAAATAATTAAGCAAGGGATGCAATGGAACGTGGGAGATAAAACCTCCCCATAAAAAGGCATTTCAAAATATCTTCTCAGTTCATCATTCTCCATTTCTGCTGATTGTCAGTGAGAACAGCAACAAAACCATGGTCACAAAAGAAAACATCCAACCTATTCAGCCTCAGAAGCAGTTTATGTGGTATGGCTGGCTAGCAGGGAAAGCCGGTTGACAGCCTCTATGGTGTGAAAAATAAAATAAGTATCTTAAGAATGCTTGTATAGTCAATGGAATTAATTATGCTGTTAAAATTTCAGGAAATGCAAGGTCATATCCATGGACGTTGGTGCTATACAGGAAATATCTTCTGAAAAAAGTGAGGTGACTTCTTTTGTAAGGCAGTGAAGCACATGGGCCAAACAGTAACAATGGGAACACTTGAAGTAAGCTGTACAGTTTAGAATGATTGCAACTATACACAATGTGATTTTGAGATTTGTCAGTTAGAATAGGGATAATATTGCCACGTATAGCAGTTTAGAAGGATTACATTGGAAGTAGGAACACTTTAAAAATACTAGCATTAGTCTAGTGCTCATATGTCAGGATGGACCCCTGGTATCATAATGAAGTGTCAGAATGAACCCCTGGTATCATGATGAAGTGTCAGGATGGACCCCTGGTATCTAGATTAAGTGTCAGAATGGACCCCTGGTATCGTGATGAAGTGTCAGGATAGACCCCTGGTATCACAATGAAGTGTCAGGCTGGATCCCTGGTATCATGATGAAGTGTCAGAATGGACCCCTGGTATCATGATGAAGTGTCAGAATGGACCCCTGGTATCATGATGAAGTATTGTAAAGAACATTTAAGATAAAAAACAAGGTTCACATTAATTTAGGCAATAAGATGGGCAGGTATGGAAGAATTTTAACATTCAGACTTGTACAGACTCACAGAGGAGAATTTTTTTTTAACATCGACCTTTATTATAAGTGTATAAAAATAATACAAAATGTTAAAACTAAACAAAAGCAATATGAAGGATGAATTTAACAGAACAGACGCTGCACAATATCATCATAAATAAACATGTTTCGTGGTTTCTACAGCTAAACCGGTTTCATGGTTTGCTTTCTACAGCTAATATAAGTAAGCACGTAGATGAATAGTGGTTCCATGCTTTCCCAATAAGATATGAATTAGACCCATTGTTTAATTACTGAATAGATGCAATAATTTAAGCAAATCCTTGGGAGCCAATTTCTGATAATGAAAAATAACTGCTAGTAATGTGAGAACAGTATTGCATATCCAGCGTCCGAAAGTTATTTCTAGCAAACAAAAAGCTACATCATGAAAGTTAGGCAGCTGCACCTGAGTAGCTAAATGGGTAACATTAATTAACTGCATCCAAAGAGCCAAGATATGAGAACCGGACCATACAAGATGGACATAATCTATCCATTTAGAGCAGAGGAACTTTTTTAAGGTTAGCAATTGGAGGAAGTCACCAAATGTGGTGATATATGTATCTGCACAGATAGTTTTTCAGTAGTATTTTATTTACTGAAACCAAAATACTTTGCAGTTAGTCTGTCAGTTACTACGTATTTGTCCAATACTGTAGCAGTTGTGGCCTCCCACCCTTGTAATTCACCACACCATAGCACTGACCAATTTGTAGAGCTTTGTGTTTTTCACAAATAGAAAATAATAATATAGGTCTAAAGAACTTAATATTGGGTTCCAAATTAAGAACTCTAGTACATGACAAAATTGTTCAAATAATTTAACAACTTATGCAGTAATGAAGGTAGTAGTATCACTCAAAAAGGGGATGTGCACTGCCTTTTTGGTGCAAAGGAGATGAAGGTCTGACTTCAAATCAGAAGATCCTGGACTGGCTACTGACCTGAGCACTGGAGGGGCTGATGAAGGGTGGGAGTGAGCAGATAAGAGACTAGCTCAGCCTATCCATCCTGGGGAGGGAGAGAACTGTCTTACTGCAGTGCTGACATCTAATGGAGAGAAAGGGGACAGCATGGCTTTGGAAAGTTACATTCATGTGCTGGCCGACAGTGTATATGCCCAGGAGTGAGACCCACAATAACTCCTCAAAACTACACAACCCAATGAGCATTCAAAACCACACAGCCCAATTTACTAATCGCTAGCAACCATAGCTCAAAAGTCATAACTTGAGTGCACATACATTTTTAACACATGTAATCAAGACTATATAGTTTCTGATCACATGAATAAAAATGTACACATGTGCACACACACACACACACACACACACACACACACACACACACACACACACACACACACACACACACACACACACACACACACGTAAATATGGAGGCAAGTCTGACACCCTCATCTACGGAACATAACTAAAAGATATGTTGTCTGCAGAGACAAGAAATGTATGACTTGGTCAGTCTTTAGAAATGATTGGCTTCAGAAACAGTGAGAAAATTTAGGGTTCACAGGATTCACAAAGCAACTATATAAAGTAATAAATGGAGGTAGTTTATTAGTGATTTATGGACAATGGCCTCTGTCATGGAAGAAAATGAGCAAGGCTAATAGGAAAAGTAATTCATCCTCAGTGTCTTTGTACTCACATATTCCAAAATAAATATCTAAAAGTGATAAGAAATCGGCTAATCAATATTATAGAGAAGTGTGTAATGCTTTAAATTATATTTATGAATAATGTGTCATGAATAAAACTTTAATTCTGTCTGAAAACTGTGTCATGAATAAAACTTCCATTTTGTCTTTTTAAGATCTAAGGAGAAGTAAGGCTGCAGTTTTTGTAGTACAAGTTTAATCAGTTAGGTTATTATACTGAAATATACCAACATGCAAATGACTAACTGAATTTTTCTAATTTTTACCAGCGTAGAAGCAGTCAGGCAGTTAAGTCTATAATTATACAGTAATCATAAACAACAGTTTTTGATAAATAATGACCATATTTCAGGCAGAGTGGAGTGGGTGGAGAAGAGTGTCAGGAGTGCTTTGTTTCAGATGAGTACCAGTAAAAGTAAAAGGGATGGTCTACAAGAGGGTAGTAAGACCAGCTATGTTATATGGGTTGGATGCTAAGGACGGAGCTGCCAGGTAGGAGGAAAAGAGGAAGGCCTAAGATAAGGTTTATGGATGTGGTGAGAGAGGACATGTGAGTTGTTGGTGTGACAGAGCAAGATGCAGTGGACAGGAAGAAATGGAAACAAATTACAGGAACAGCCAAAAGAAGAAGAAGCAGTGTTTTTCTACCATGTCTTTATCAGGGAGCTGACAGTTGCTCCTTTATCCTTAACATTATATCATCATCAGTACATGGTTCCAGTGATACTGATGTATCCTAATCATATTTTGCATTTCACTTTCCTCTTCTTTGTAATACAGTCCTCTCTCCCATTCAGAGTTTTAATTATACAAAGACTTTGGGACAGGAAGTGGCAAGTTCCCTCACAGGCCTCAGCTTGCTAACACACAACCAGCCCTGACATATTACTGCAAGTCAAGCAAGCAGCTTCTCTCAGTGAACACTGTGGGATCATACAGTGCACAATGTGCCTCACTTTTACCTTGTGGAAGGGAATCTAGTGCTTCACCATGCGCCCCCTCTTGCTCCCATGACCAACTCTGCTGTGTACCCCGCTTCTCCTGATCAGCCCTCTAGCACCTGTGATACAAAATGAACCCTGGTCACATGTGGTACACATTAGTGCCCTGTCTTTACTTGAGGTGGCATAGGTGAATATAGTGCCCTCACGTCAGCCACAGGCTTACTCCAAGTCATGTTCTTTTGAAAACAGTAACATCTAACAAGGTGTATAGCATTATATGTTGGACTGCACAGGTGATTATAAAGCACAATTCTGAAGGTAGGCTGGTGTACTACTGACCAAAACTATTCACTTTAGCAGCTACTACTGTGTTTAGAAAATTATTTTTTTGTGAAAAATGCTAATCTACATGTGCACATTTTAATGTATATCTAACTGCTAAGATATTAAAAGCTGTAATAAGGTACTAATATGTGAATATGATAATGATAATATACAACACAGACTTTATTCTACAAAAAAGCAATTGTTGTGAAGAATAAAGAAACATGCAATGTTCAAGAACAATAACATATCCAGAAATAGCTTTCAATTATTGTAAAATATTGCTAGACAGAAGGTAAAATAATTTCTCTGCCTGTTTTTCTATTTGCATTTGTATGCAACGTTTATCAACTTTTAAAGTATGACACCTTATTTGAACTATTAAAGGTTACCAGTTAATTTAATTTCCTAAATTAGCTGGATCAAAAGTAAAAATATCAAAGGTACAGCTTAGAATTCCATTAACCTTTCAGTATGACATGATGAGCTACATTAATATCTCAAATAAAGTACCTTTATTAGAACAGTAAAGTAAATGGAAAATGCAAAGTTCCAGTAGTGTGATGTATTAAGATTCAAGAGCTCTAGTTGATCAAGAAAAAAAAAAAAAAACTTTCCCCAAGTTTACTATAGTATTTTTTCTCTAATATCTATCAGTCTCATACCTAATAAGAGGGCTGGATTATGATTAAATAGGGACCTAGGCAGGGTAATGGATCAGGCTCCCCACAACCATAACAGTGTCCCATTAATTTGCTGCCTGTGCCCAGTTACCATAAACACTGCTCAAATATTTCATTGTGTGTTCTACTTTCTTCTTTACTTTTAGAATGATTGCAGAGACATGGGTTTGATTTAAAACTTATTTCAAATTTTATTGTACAAACACCAATGACCACTTGTTAAATTAAACAAAACAAAACAAAACAGTCTCACCATTGAAAACAAATCTAGCATGAGGAACAGTGAGCTTCTCTTTCCTTGAAACTCACATTTGTTTAAAATGCATTTGGCCAGTGATAGATTAAGCTTATTATGGTCCCCGAGCTGTTTTCAAGTCATTGGTCCCCTGAACACATTTTAGGACCATGCATAAATGCATGTATTCTTTGACTCCCCTTCTTAACTGTTTTATAGGTTCATAGATTAGCACTAGGCTAACTGCCCATGTGGGCTACTATAAGCCTAGCTAATTGCCCCATGTCAGAATCAAACCCTGCACCATGTGTCTATAAGGTAACACTTTAAACATTATGCCAACGTATTAAGCTATTAGAAAGCAAATTATCAAGTCATCAAATCATCATTACAGTTCAAAGAATAATGGCTTCTAGCATTTTACACTTTCGCCAGAGTGCAACCACTACATTCAGAAAAGCATATTCTGAAGCATATTGAATTTTAAACAGCCTGTCTAGAGGTTCCAGGGAAGTCAATGTACCACTTTGTGTGCCTCAGTGATCTGAACAAGTTTTATTTTGGCATAAAATCACAAAATAAGCTCCCATATCCCAGACTACCAGTGATTTAATTTATTAGCCAAAATTATCATGTTATGTGCAATACTGCTTGCCACAGATTTCAAAGGCCAATGACATTGTACATTGTTTTTTCTCCCATAATGAGACTTTCTAGTGCAGTAGCTAGGTTCTGTGAATGGGTGTTGAAGGAAAAAAACTTCAAAGACCAATAGACGTAAGGTTCAGGTTAAGGCACTTTAATTCTTGCAGCAAGGAGACAAAAACATGCATGCAGAAATACAGAGTTTGTCTAATTAAAATCAGGAAGTACAAAATAGCGAAGTGAAACTTGTAAGAAAACAAAGCCACACAGTGAACTTCATAAACTGATTTATTAAATATAAAGAAATGTAAAAACAATAGTACTAAGCGCTTTCACCCATCAACATCAGGGCATCATCAGAGTAGTAAGAAATAGTAACAAGGCCATTCTATATATAACATACCTAATAAGATAATTACATTGTTAAAAACTAATTTAATTAATTGATTAATGAATATCTGTTAAAGTGACTTGGCACAGAAAAAAACAACTAATAACCACAATTGCTGTAAAAATATATGTCAATATAATACATAAATAAATAAATAGAAATACTAAACATGTGTCCAAACACATATAAAAAAATCTAAGTACCATAACAAATAATAAAAATATAGGGATTAAATATTAAATAAAATAATATTAATAATAATATTTAATATTTAATAATTAAATTAAATATGTTGGATTAGATACACATTGTGTCTATTAATAAAACAACCATTACAAAAAAATATATATATATGTTAAATATTGAGTTTAAAATATAGTATGTTGTATATGTACATAAATATGTTTTTATATATTGTGTATATTTGTACATATATGTCAGCATCCACCACCTTATAATCGGTCATATAAAATATGACCTGTATTTTAAAATACTGGAAATAGAAACAATTTCATTAATACCAGGCAAAGTACAGGCGTTTAATCTAAGTTGCCAAAGGCATTCCTGTGCCTCCAGCATTGTCTTCTCATCCCCACCCTTATGTATATTCTGAGGAATTCTATCTATAATAAAAAATATAAATCTTTTGAAATTTGGACATCTAATGCTATGCATATATAGGGAACTTGTAGTCTTATTTTTCTTAATGTCTCTAACATGCTCAATAATACGTTCTCTTAACTTACTAATTGTTTTTCCAACGTAAAATGCCGTACAAGCTGAGCATGTTGCTAGATACACCACCATCTTTGTATTGCAGTTGCAATACACAGGGCATCTAATGGTTTTACCATAATTCTGTATAGCAACGTAGGGACCATCATTGATGTATTTGCATGTATGACAAGTACCACATTTACTCATTCTAGACATTTTAAAAATATCCTTATTAGTGTTCGTCTCATAGATGTCCTTCAGATTCCTACCTCTACTATATGTAATCTTAGGCTGGGAGCCAATGATCTCCGGTAACTCAGCATTGTTTATAAAAACACTTGTCCAAGTCTCCTTAATAATGTTAACAATGTGATGTGATGTATCATTGTAAGGTAAAATAAAAGTATCATGTCTAGGCTTACTAGGGTTAACATTCAACATATTATCACAGCCATATTTTATAATGGGTCTGTAAAATGTAAATCTATGTAAATTTCCCTTTTTATAGTACAAATTAGTTCATTGGGGTACCCTCTATCTAAAAACATACTAGATAATTTTTCAATTTCTTCATTAAATGTATTGTCATCACTGATAATTCTTGACAGCCTAACCATTTGTCCTTTAACCAAATTCCTTTTTTGATGAAAAGGATGACAACTATTAAAATGTAAAAAAGAATTCGAGAAAGTTTTCTTTCTGAAAATATTTGATTGAAATCCATCATCACTGTGGGACAGAATAAGATCAAGATATTCACAGCAATTTTCTTGAATATTGCTAGTAAATTCAAGAAATTCTGACGTCTTTCCTAAATACTCTATATAATTCCAACAACTCGTCCTTTTCACCTGTCAAAAAGATAATAATATCATCCAAATAACATAGATATAAGGATACCTTATGCCAATATATAGATGTAAAAACTAATTCTGTTTCCCAACTGGCTAACACCAAATTGGCATAAATCGGTGCACATCTAGAACCCATAGCCACACCAGTACTTTGCCTATAGTATTCACTATTAATGTAAATAAAATTGTTTTCCAACACTATTTCCATTAATTCAGTCAAAAGCCAGCATTTGGTAACATTCATTCCACTATATTTCATTAAACTGGCCTCAAACATTTCTAGGCCTTGCTTGTGAGGAATCACAGAAAATAAATTGACCACATCAATAGTGGCCATAATCAAGTTAGAACCAGTTGTGACCTTGCTTTGTCTAACTAAATCCAAACAGTGCCAGGAATCTTTTAAAATGTGTGGTAATTTTGTTAACGTTTCTTTACAATGAACATCGATATAGGATGCCATACCTTCAGTTTTTGAATGTCTAGCTGACACAATAGGCCTAAAAGGTGGATTGTACACATCTTTATGTATTTTGGGGATACCAAAAATACTTGGAGTAATCGGAAAATCAACAATGAGATAAGAATATTCTTCTCTACTTAAAGTACTATCCAGTTTTTAACAATGCAATTATCTTATTAGGTATGTTATATATAGAATGGCCTTGTTACTATTTCTTAGTACTCTGATGTTGCCCTAATGTTGATGGGTGAAAGCGCTTAGTACTATTGTTTTTACATTATTTCTTTATATTTAATAAATCAGTTTATGCAGTTCACTGTGTGGCTTTGTTTTCTTAAAATCAGGAAGTGAAGCCATTCTTATACTATTCTTACAAGACATTGCCTACTGAAGCTGACGTAGTTAATCACAAGTTTACAATATTGTTTTTCACAGCAGATGTTGAACATGATTTTCTGCTGATATGACATAACATTTCTAGATTCATGAGAAAACTTTGGAAAAATAACATGGCCTTGGAGACCGGCAGCTAGTTGCAATTATTTCTACAGTGCTGTGTTACATTTCAAGGTACTCTACTCATTTGAGCACAAAGCAATCACAGATTATAGTTCATATTCTTTATATGGTCTTTGTTCTACTTTATCTATCCTTCCTGCAGCTGGTTATGTTCTCATAACATAGACAGGGCTAATTGTCTAAGTTTAATAACATTATAGAAAGCAGTATTGTTCTATTCATTATTTTCCTAATCAAGCAGAAAACCATCTGCTTCTCAATACATTTCCTAAGACATAAACAAGCTTTTAGCTGCTCTGACAAAATACAAGGTCAGAAAGCATTTGCCATTAATATGGATTTGTTCAGCATAAATCAGAATAAATGTATTAACCCTTTTGGGCTTTTTAAAAGGCACTAATGCACACATATTAATACATATTTTTCTAACATGCCCCCCCTATTAATACTTTTATTCTACTTTCAAAAGCATAAACGATTTGTTTCTTTTCCTAACCTCTTCCATTTTGGATTTGTAGTTAAGAAAGTCATTCAGTTTAACTTATGAAAGCATCTCAGTCTTCAATAGTTCATCAAGCTCAGTACCTTGATATAAGGTTTCAGAAACTGACAAATCTATAAAATCTTTGATCAATCTTTTCATGCAGGAGATGCCACAACAAACACATACTCCAAACAGGAGCATTCCTACACAAATAGCAATCAAGATGTTCATTAGGATGGAACCCCACCCCCAAACCATTTCTGGAAAAAGTCCATCAGTGGGTTTGGGCCTGCTTTTGTCATGGTCGACAGGCTGAATCACTTCAAGGTGGTTGTCTATCTCGTGCTGGTTGTCAGGAATATACGAACAGCATTCTTTTTGGATTAAAGCGCACATACCACCTCTCACCACTAGGGTGAAGTCAAGAGCCATGCGGTTTTGAAGCACCACAGTTCTCATGGCATTCAGTTCATCAGTCACTAATTCGAGAGCAGAAAAAGTTGCATTGCTCATTACTTCGAGGAGTTTAGACAGTTTTCTCAGCTCCCAAATCGATTTCACTGCTCCATATGCTGGTAATATGCCTGCCCACGATATGACAGTGTCACTTAAGTCCATATGTGTTAGTTTATTGGCCATGAAATGATGGTTTCTCCAGCCCGCCTCGATCTGTCCCACTGGATTTTCAGGTTTCCTGACAGGTTTCTTGGTGACCTCTCGTGCATTTCGAATTTTACCTCGAGGCAAAACTGCAGTGTGTCGTATGGCTGGAACCAGGTAACCCAAAAAACAACTGCCGAACCAATTCTCAGGTAACCATTTATAGGCCTTTTTGCCAGATGCAAAATAACAATCTTCCACCTTAGTAGTAACTTTACTATTAACATATGCTTGCCCTGCATGAAACATTTTCTTGTTTATTATAGACAGTTGTTTAAAAAGAACAGGATTATGTTGTATTCATTAATTGTTCTGTGCATTGATTTAAGAAATGAGTCATAGTCTGTATCACAAATAGAACCTGCATTATTAGCTTTGGTGTAACATTTGTAAGGAACAGTCATATTGCAATTACTCCAACCCACCTGGACAGTATCATTTTTATAAAAACACACAATTCCCTTTTGTGTAACAGGCAGGCGCAATGCTATTTTATCTTGTGATTTAACAGTCGTAGTATCATAAACCAAGTTTTCACAGGTCTCATTGACCCCTAGGGGGATTGCAGTCATTAATAATCCCCCATATGCTGATGGTATAGCTGTACAAACCCAACAATTTGAAACATTAAAAGTTTCAGCATACACATGTTTGATCTCTTGGTAAGTGTTAAAGTTTGGATGCCAGTCTATGAGTGACGCATCGCGTTTATTCAGTTTAGCTTTTGTGGCTGGAAAAAGAAAAGGCCACAACAAAAAGATTAATGTCACCAGTATAGCCAACAGGATAATCATGTAATTTTTTGTGGCTGTTCTGTATTCCTGTATGCTCTGGAGTTTGTCATTTTTACTCTTGTGGTTTAACAGTAACAAGATTTTTGCCTAATTCAAAGTTTTTAACCATTTTACAGTGTGTCAGATGAATCCAGGACACTCGCTCTGCGATCTTGACTGCAGTGGGTGTTGACAGTAGCACTTGGTATGGCCCTTCCCACTTCGGTGTCGTCCAGTTTTTTTTCTTGATGACTTTCACCCAGACCCACGTGCCTGGGACTACTGCTGCTTCCGATGGTCTGGTTTGTTCCTTATCTGAAACAGAATTAAACTGCAAAAGGTGTTTAGAATTCAACGTTCTCCTCATATACTCAGCAAGTGTACAGTTGGCTTCCTGATCTGCAGGCATGAGAGGTTTCCACTGAGGTATATAATATGCCCTCCAAAATAACTGCTCAAAAGGAGTTAATCCCTTTGCATTCAGAAGAGTTCTCATGCTCAACAGTGCCAGGGGCAGACAATACACCCAATTTCTATGTGTTTGCTCAATGATGATACGCACAATGATTTTTCAAAGAAATTCCGAAAAACTTGCTCTGTTGTTGTATGGTTTGGTTCACAAAATGTGTGCCATTGTCACTGTAGATCTTTTCCGGTATGCCAAATCTAGGAATAATTTCTTTAACAAGGATTTTTGCAACAGTAGCTGCATCTGGATTTTTAGTCGGAAAAGATTCCACCCATTTGGAAAACATATCTACAATGACAAGACAATACTTCTTATTTTCGCATTTGGTCAATTCTATGAAATCCATACAGATAGTATGGAAAGGATATGGTGGTACAGGGAAAGTCCCCTGCTTGAGCTTTAATGCCCCTTGTGTATGATGTTTATTACAAACATGACATGATAAACAAAAATTTTTAGTATAGTTTATGAATCCATATGTTGTGAACACTCTGTTCACTAACTGTACCATCCCCCCTGTTGAGACATGGCATTGCCCATGGCTCAACAAAGCTGCATATCTAAACAAGTTAGATGGCAATATCGGTTTTCCCTCTTTGGAGATGTACAGCCCTTCTTTGAGAATTGCTCCTCGTTTTATCCATTTTTGTTTTTCAACCTGCTTAGTAAGTGTCTGCATTGTTTTCAACATTTCTAAGTCTAAAATCTCAGAAGGTTGTAATTCCTCATTCAAAAGAAATGCTTCTGAAGCTGCCTGCTTTACAGCTGTATCAGCCCTTGCATTCCCTTTTGAAATTCTATCGTGTTGCTTGGTATGAGCTATACATTTACAAATAGCTACTTTCTGAGGTAACTGAATAGATTCTAAAAGATATAAAATAAACTGCGCATGATTGATTGATTTGCCAGTAGATGTTATCATTCCTCGATTTTTCCACTGTTACACAAAAACATGTACAGTAGGAAAAGCGTACTGGCTATCAGTAAATATGTTCACACATTTACCCTTTGCTAAGGTACATGCCTGTGTCAAGGCAATCAATTCTGCTGCATGTGCAGATAAGTTGTGTGGTAAAGATTTTGCTTCTATAATCTCAGTATCAGCAACTACTGCATACCCTACTAAGTTCTGCCCTGTAGGACCCCTTTTGCACGAGCCATCCACATAGTATGTCACCTTGGCATCATCTAAGGGAACATCCGTGAGATCTTTTCTGGGCAGTGTCTTTTGCTCACTCTCCTGCAGGCAGCTGTGCGGTGTGCCATCTGCAGGAGTTGGAAGCAAGGTAGACAGATTCAAAGTCGTGCATCGTTCATAGGTTCATAGGTTCATAGGTTCATACTAGGCTATCTGCCCGAGGGCATTTACAAGCCTAGCCCATCGTTTTGTGGCTTACGCCACCCCTTTAGTATGGGGAACTATACCCATTATTTTGCTGTGCCTCTGTCGAGCAGTGACACTGAGGTAATCCCTGGGGTATATCTGCGATCTCCCATCCATTGGTCAAGATTTCTCTTGAACAAGGCCAGCGAGGTGCTCTGCCTCACATGTACCGGGATTTTGTTCCACAGCATAGGGAGTCTTTGGGTGATGAATCTATCCCTCCAGCACGTCCTATTAATAGCCGTGTCAAGGTTTAAGTCTCCCGCCCTTGTGGCTCTGATGGATCTAGATTTTTTGAGGTGAAGCATATTCATCAAATCTGGGTTTGACATGGCCTTGTATGTTAGGCAAAGGTCACCTCTGAGCAAGCGGTAAGCGACTGAATAGAGCTGGAGTTCTTTCAGTCGGGCAGCATAGGACAGATTTTTGAGACCCTTTATCCTTTTGGTGTGGAACTTTTGTGGCCTCTCCAGCTGCTGCAAGTGTCGAGTCAGATACATTCCGAATGGGGCATTGTACTCAATCATTGGTCTGATGAGTGATGAGTAAAGGGAGACTATGACCTCCCTTGATCTAGATGAGAATCCCTTCATGATAAGGTGGGCAATGTAGAAGGTCTTCCTAACTACTTTAGCTACATGGGTGTCGAATGACAGACTGCTATCAACCTGGGTCTCCAGGTCCCTGATAACTTCTTCTGTGCTCAGTGGATTGCCACCTATTTGGTAGCTAGGGGTAACCTTGTTTTTCCCGAAGGGTATGACTATGCATTTTTGGCATTTAACTTTAGGCCGTGGCTCTGGCACCAGTTATCCATTTCTGTGAGACCCTTCTGAAGGATATCTGTGTCAGATGTGTTTTCTACTATGGCCCAGTTTGCAGTCATCTGCAAACTTTGTCAGCCATAACCCTCCTGTGTTTGCTTGTACTGAAAAGTAGATGCCAAACAAGAGTGGGCCCAGGACTGAGCCCTGTGGGACACCACTTGTGACAGGCTTTGAGTCTGACATGGCGCCAGCAACTCTGACCCTGTGGGTTCTGTCACTCAGCCAGTTTGCAACCCATCTTGTGATGTATGGGTTGACATTTAAGCTGATGAGTTTTTCAATGATACCGAGTGGGGTATTGTATTGAAGGCCTTAGCCAGATCGAGGTAGGCTGTATGGACTGCCTTTCCTCATCAATGGCTTTGGTGACTGTTTGAAAAAGTCAACCAAGTTTAAAAGTCATGATCTGCCTTTGACAAAGCCAAACTGGGTTGGATCCAAAGTCTGCAAATTCCTATGTCTTTATTTATGAGGTCCATTATGATCCTCTCCATGGCTTTGCAGATAAGGCTTGTCAAGCTAATGGGCGGTAATTTCCAGGGTCGGTGGAGGCACCGCCTTTGTGAAGTGGTACCACAGTTGCAGTGCGCCACTCCTGGTGCGTATCCAGAGGTAAGACTTTGATTAAACAGCTGTCCTAGCTGTGGGTTTAATTCCTCATTGAGTTCATGGAGCACACAGCCGGGGACACCATCAGGTCCCATGGATGCTGTGTTTTTGCTTTGGAGAGAGCAGTTCTCACTTGGGTGCTGGAGATGTTTGGGGGCTGCAATCGTTTGGTATAGATATCTCTCCTTTTGGGGAGGGGAGAAGTTTGCACTGAACCTGTCAGCCAGTATGTTGGCAATGTCTGTAGGATCAGTAATCTTCACATCATTTTGAACTAGCTCTGAGCATATCTGGGAGTTTCCTCCCAGGTTTCTAACATAGCTAAAGAAGGCCTTATGATTGTCTTTTGAGTCTTTAGCTATTTTTCTCTCGAAATTTGCTTTGGATGATTTTATGAGAGCTCTTAGTTTTTTACTTATAGTGATCAAGGGTGTCTTACCTTTTAAGGATTTTGCTCTATCTTGTAGTAGCTTCCTCCTTTTGTTGTAGAGTTTGTTTATGGCTGGGGTCCACCAGACTGGACGCTTGCCTTTGGTACAAAGAGTCTTTGTTTTGCTTGGGATTGCCTTATCCATGCAGTCCTGCAGGTGCTGGTAGAAGGCATTTGTCATATGAGGTTGGCTCAACAATATAGTCATACAGGAATGATGTCGAGCAGGAGAAAGATATGCTACTTTTTCTTGCAGTAAAATCATCGTGACTGCATGAGGCACTCTCAATGTGAGAGGGTGGAACAACACTACTGAGGCTGAAGCCTGCACTGCCATTGCAGCTGCGACTACTGCTTGTACACAGTGGGGTAAAGACCGCGCCACTGGGTCCAGTTGTGATGAATAGTAAGCAATGGGGCATTGCTTGTCCCCATGCTGCTGTGTTAACACTGATGTCATATAACCTTGCTTACAATCTACTGATTGGAAAAAACGTTTATGATAGTTTGGTAATCCTAAAACTAATGAGGATGCTATCAACTGTTTCAATTTGCAGAATGCAGATTCTGCTTCTGGTGTCCATTGTAATAAATCTTGTGCTGCCATAGGCTTCTTGTATATTGAGTTAGTCAGAGGTGCAGATTCCAAGGCATGGTCTGGAATCCAGCTCCGACAAAAATTGGTCGTACCCAGGAAGGACATAATTTCCTTCTTGGTAGTGGGTTTCGGTGCTTGAAAAATTGCTATTTTTCTGTCCTCATCTAATGTTCTACCCTCTTTGGATATTACATATCCTAGGTATTTAACTTGCTTTCTCCAAAGTTGCAATTTATTTTTGTTTACTTTATGTCCTTGAGTGGCTAAAAATTGTAATAACAGTATGGTATCTTCTTTGCAATCTTGCTCGGTGGGGTCTGCCAGCAGGATATCATCAACATAAAGTAAAATCTGACTGCCTCTTGGTGGGGTAAATCCCAACAAGTTGCTTGCTATTTCTTGTGAGAATATTGTTGGGCTTTCACAATATCCCTTTGGTAGTCGCGTGTATGTATACCTTTTCCCCTGAAATGTGAATGCGAACCAATGTTGGCTGTCAGGGTGTATCGGTATCGAAAAGAATGCATTGCTGATATCTACCACAGATAAATATTTCTGATGAGGTTTCAAATCATTCAACAGAGTGTGTGGATCCGGCACTGTAGGTGCCCTTGGTATTACTGCATCATTTACAGCTTGTAAGTCTTGGACCATGTGCCATTCTCCGTTTGCTTTTCTGACAGGAAATAAAGGAGTGTTACATGGTGAATCAGGTGATTTTACCAGTACTCCTTCCTTAAGTAAAACTACTATAATAGGTTTGATTCTTACCTCTGCATCTTTTCTCAAGGGATACTGTCTCTTTTGTGGTCTAAATGCTGACTTTGGCATAATAGTAACTGGTCCCGCTGTACGAATAAGTCCTACATCTGATTTGCCTGTTGACCAGAGAGTTTCTGGTATGCCTTGTAAGGCATCTTCTTCCTCTTCTGATAAGAGTGCAAATCAGCTGTCCTCGCTTGACTGCAAATGCACAGCTGGGTGTGTCTGTGCTATCCAATTTAACTTCTGCTTTTGTACTCCCTGTTCTGACAGTTCTAACTTTGTCTGTTTTTCCCACCTTGTGACTTTTTCTCCTAGGTCTGCCCATTTCACATTTTTGTCCTTGGTTAAGCTTACATGTGGTAATCGATTAGATTTATAAAGTGCAAAGACCTCCTGGGGTAATGAACAGCTAACTACGCTGTTCCCTTCCATATCCCAGTACAGATTACGCAATACTAATCTGTTTGCACAGTTTCTAAACAACTCTTGCTCATATTCCTTATCAGGTCCTGGTGTGTTACAATAATATAGAGCACAGTGCAACAATTGTTGTTTGTCAGTGTCAAGAGAGGGGAACTTGCTGATGGCTACGTTCATCAGCTCTTCAGTTACTGACCCTGGACCAGTCGTAACTAAGTCCTGGCTGTACCAATAAAATGTTTCACCCTCTGATCGCACTGCAAAAGTATCAATTTGTCACTGTGCTTCCATACCCTGCATAGTTGGAACTACTGCTATGCCAAATAACTGCATAAGGTCTTGGCCCAAAAGGTTTACTGGGCATTTTGCAGAAACAAAAATGTTGCTTTTCTGGGTCAATCCTGAAACAGGATCAGTTATTGCGATGTTATGGGAGAGGGGCTTCCGATACAGCTGTCCATTAGCTGCTTTCAATAATATGTAATCCGGTGACTCTGAATTCTCTGGTAGTTTGGAGGGGTGTATCAGGGTCCGTGAGGTCCCTGAGTCACAGAAAAATGTGATTTCCCTCCCCTCTACCAGGAGTGTAACTTCTGGTTTCATGTCTGCTAAATAGAGCTCCAAACTCAATAAAGCTAAGTCTAAAATTTCATTTTCTTCACTATCTGTGGCTTCATGCACTTCCTCTATTTCTCCTGTGACATCCTCTACTCCTTCTATCACATTTGCATTTGTCTTTTCTTGGCTATTTTCTTCTAGTGATTCCTGGCTATCATATAGTCAGTCCTCACCCTCCTTATCTTCCGTAGTTGCCTTCTTGTTTTTCTTGCAATCTCTTGCCAGGTGTCCCTTCTTACTGCATTTAAAGCACCCCCCCTTTTCTTTCGCCCTTCAAAGTCCTCTGATCATTGATCAGACTGTTTGTTTCCCTGAGCATTTTTCTTGCCCTTTTTCCCGGACTGTACTACATAAACTTCTGCTCCATCTTCTACAGAGAATACTTGGGCTTTCTTTTTCTTTTTACTATTAAAATGCCTTTCAGCATGTATAGCATATTCAAGTAGTGACTGTAATCTACTTGTACGATGATCTACCATGTGCTTTGTAATAAAGCTGCTTATAGGCAAAATACTGCCTTTTAAAAATGCATTCTTTAACTGCTGCTCATACGCGGAATCATGTGTTTGATCTTCAGGTACCTGCATTCCACAATGGTTATTAAAACACTCTAATAATCTAGCATAATATCTGTCAACAGTTTCACCTTCTTGTTGAATGCATTGATTAATGCAAGTCCAGTCTGCCCTAGGTTTCCATTTCTCAGAGATTCGGTCTGTAAGACCTTTCACTCTGTTGTCTAGTTCTGCGCTACTATGTGGGAGGGGTTTGTGTTCTGCGTCACAGGGATTCCAGTTGCCACTGATCATGTGCCAATCTGGTCCCACGATTTGTCTGACTACTTTTTCTACTTCCTCTCCGTTTAAGTTATAACTTAACCTCATGCCTTGTAGGTCTTCTAAAAATTTTCTAAAATTAACTTTTGGATGGGGAAATTCACTCAGTGTGTTTCCGGATATCTTCCGGTGTCCACGGTCTGTAAACTAAGAGAGTTGGGTCCTGCCCTTCTTGTCCTGCCAGAGGATTAAGAACTTCTATTAGTGGGCACATTTCTTCTTCACTTATACATCATGAACTTCTACCCATTTGATATAACTCAATGTCCCCTTTTGAGTTTCCTGCCCGTGTTCGAGACCTAGTCTCGATGGGATCTCTAACAAACGGTTTTGCTTTTGCAGGGATAGCAGGATATCATGGGGGTGGACCAGCTTGTCCGCTCGCTTCATATTCTGGTAAGGGAAGCGGAGGGAGTGGAGGGGCCAATGCTATTACTAAGTTATTATCCTCTTTATCTAAAAACATTGTTTTTGAGTTATTGCTCTTCTGTTCCCTACGGTTTGCTTCCTCAATCCACCTGTGTGCCTGAGGAATTCCTAATTGACATTGCTTTTTTACCCGACCTCTGGAATTGTTTTTAAGCTGTTGATGAGTTTAATTAGCGAGGATTTTTCTAATTTACCATCAAATTCATACTTATTAACCCATTTTGAGTAGTATTTAACATTATCGGCATGTTGTAATTGCATAAATTTCGCATCTTCAGTTAACGGCGGAGTTTGGGATCTTTTCGTGCACTTAATTCCCATTTTATTCTAACCTTCGAAATGTTACGTAACCCTTCTTATTTTTACGTGGTACCACGATTTCTCTTTTTCACAGTCTATCTAGAATAACTGCCTTACCTATTCTGTTTCCCTGATCTATGACAAGACTTCAATCTTCTTGTCCCTGACTTGTACAAGACAAATCCCCTGACAGACAATGCAAATCAAGTCCCTGATCTAAAACAGAAAAAGGTAAATCTCACCTTACCTGAGACTCCGTGATTGATCGTCAGGTTCGAGGTAAACCCGCCCTTCAGTCGCAGATCAGAACAGTGGCTGGCCTCTTTTGGATGACAATTCAGTAGGAGGTCTTTTCAAATAAGAAGAACCAATGTGGTTTCTTCCCCGTACGGTTTCAAGCCACATGGCCTGTCTGATCTGGTCAGAGTGGAGGTTTCCGGTCCGAAGGACCAATCTGTCGAAGGAAAAAAACTTCAAAGACCAATACACGTAAGGTTCAGGTTAAGGCGCTTTAATTCTTGCAGCAAGGAGACAAAAACATGCATGCAAAAATACAGAGTTTGTCTAACTAAAATCAGGAAGTGAAGCCATTCTTATACTATTCTTACAAGACATTGCCTACTGAAGCTGACGTAGTTAATCACAAGTTTACGATATTGTTTTTCACAGCAGATGTTGCTCATGATTTTCTGCTGATATGACATAACATTTCTAGATTCATGAGAAAACGTTGGAAAAATAACATGGCTATTGAGACCGGCAGCTAGTTGCAATTATTTCTACAGTGCTGTGTTACATTTCAAGGTACTCTACTCATTTGAGCACAAAGCAATCACAGATTATAGTTCATATTCTTTAAGCGGTCTTTATTCCACTTTATCTATCCTTCCTGCAGCTGGTTATGTTCTCATAACACAGACAGGGCTAATTGTCTAAGTTTAATAACATTATAGAAAGCAGTATTGTTCTATTCATTATTTTCCTAATCAAGTAGAAAACCATCTGCTTCTCAGTACATTTCCTAAGACATAAACAAGATTTTAGCTGCGCTGACAAAATACAAGGTCAGAAAGCATTTGCCATTAATATGGATTTGTTCAGCATAAAGCAGAATAAATGTATTAACCCTTTTGGGCTTTTTAAAAGGCACTAATGCACACATATTAATACATATTTTTCTAACAATGGGAAAGGTGTAGTAAAATAGTAAAATTATAATTTGTCTTCCTTAATTGGTTAAGGTGCATATCTTGAATGCCATGAAGATTTTTTTTGTACTTCTTGCTCCTGCTGCCAGCTTCCCTTTTCATCTAAGTGAGCAATTAATTCCATCCCCATTAGGGGGCAACATTCAGCCAAGAGGACCATCATTAAGGCAGAAATGTCTGCATCCCCATGCATGTTCAAATGGTGTGTGCAACGGGCAGACTGTGCTTATCCCTCATTTCCACAAAATGTTTCTAGCAAGCATCGCTGCCCACCAACCTTGAAGCAATGAAGTAGTTGACCTGATTTCTTCTAGTAAAATTGCATTTCCCTGGGTAGTCCTTGAGCACCTGCAACCCTCCACCCAAGATAAGAAAGCACCTCCACCCTCCTCTCTCACCCTATCCACCTCCTCCTGGGCCAGGGCTGCAAACAGAGCTCCATCCATCTGAACCAGGTTTGAAAATATAGTGGCACAGCTGCTTCTATAAGAGTTCTACAGGTTAAGTATGCTAAAGATTTTATTTACTTTAGACAATACTAAGATTTTCAATTTTTAAGAAATTATTTCTAATGACTTTATACACAGGATTGGTAGGTTTAAGGTTTAGACTGGATGGGGGGCTGAGTGGAATTTGGCCGCAGTGATGTAGTCAACAGTATGGTCTGGGTTTCATGTCTGGCTTTGGAGGTGTCATTGGTAGCTCTAACTGAAGTGCCTGTAATTCTATTTTTGCTTTCATTTTTGTGTATTTTATTGCTGCAAGGAAATTCCACAAGTCTTGCAGTCGAATAGAGTGTGTGTAACTCACAAAATGTGTGCTTTAGTAACGATAAACAATAAATAAAAAATACATACATCAAGCACTTTTGTCCTGAATAAAACAAGACCTCATCAGGTCTCATGGTCTTGTTTTATTCAGGACAAAAGTGCTTATCCCTTATTGTCATTTGGATGTATTTTTGATGTATATATTTATTTATCATTTATTGTTATTTAAAAAAACACACCGTGACTTATGTTCTGTTTGACTACGAGGCCTGTGGAACTTCCTTGCATTTTTGTGTTCTTGGTTTTGTCTTTCTTGGACTTTCTTCTTGACTTTATTGATGTCAGGGTCTTTACTTTATGTAGTTCATGTACTTATATATGCAAGTGAGTGTCTATGCCTGATGCCTTTGTGCGTGTATCTATATATTAGTGTGTGAGAGTATACCTACATCTGTCCATCTATACACACACATGCACATTACATATATATATATATATATATATATATATATATATATATATATATATATATATATATCTACACATACATACATACATAGAAATAAAAACATATATATAGATAAATCAAGATACACATGAACAGTCATGTATTGAGATGCTTATCTTGTTCATTTAATTTTTGTTATATGGCAAATGGTTTACCAGAGTTATTAGTGTAGGTTGCTCAAGTAGGTGCCTAAGCCATTGATTGAATCAGGTCACCTGGCTCTGTCAGTTGAGCTGGTTTATTAATTGCATTTTATATTGTTTTTTAGGGTGATGCATGTTTGTCTACATATTTACTAATTTATGTATTGTTGTGGTTTGTGTGTTATGGTGTTGAGGAAAAACTCATCACAGAAAGTGGAGCTGTACTCACTCAAGTCACGTTGCAGCTCTCACACCCCTTTATCCCTACTTCATCCTTCCTTATCTCATCATCCCCCTACATACTGGCTCTCATCCATCTTAGCTCTCTTCTCTTTGCATCTCTCTCAGACTTCTCTTTTCTGCTCGTCCTACATTTGAATGCCTCTCTCATCTTTCCTCTGCCTTTTCCAAATGGTATAATTTCCTGCAACTATTCTCACTTGCCCATTCTGTTGTCAAACCTTTTAAATTATATTTCTTGTTTAGTGAAGAAACATTTGTCAGACTGCATTTTAAATTTGTAGTTTTGAACATTTTTTTCTAGTAAGCAGAGAAACAAAATGCATGAACCAGTAATGAAAAAAATGACCGATTTCAGAACATTTTAACCATAAAAGACCATTCAAACTGCCATTGTTATAATGAATTAATATCCATAATCAATGATTATAGCCAGGAATGCCACGGTATTACGACGGTAGCGTTGTTACCTCACAGCAAGAGGTTCTCCCGTTCGATTCTCGGCGTGGCTTGGGAGTGCCTTCTGTGTGGAGTCTGCATGTTCTCCCCGCAGTTGGGTAGGGTTCGAAAGACATGCATGCGTAAATGGGCATGCCTTAGTTGAAGGTTGGGCGTCGAGCTGGAACCTCAGCGTTTCGTAAAAATCCTCTGCCAATCATTAGCGGACCAGAGTTCCGCAGTGGCGACCCCTTACCAGGAAAAAGCCAAAAGACAAACAACAATCAATGATTATAGCCACTTTGTCATCAGCTGTGTACACATTACATGCCTGATTATGATAAAAATGTCCATGGCAAAATATTCCAATTAGCTTTACTCAAATGCACACTAGTCATACAAAAACTAATCACTTTTTAACTTTATCAGCTCAGCAGGTTCAGTTATTTTTTAAATACAGACATAAATTAAAATCCAGCAATTATAGCCACATTGTTGATCAAATCCTTCTCAGATGCGTGTCAAAAATAAATAAAAACAGTATTAATGACCAAAGCCACATATTTCAAATTTGTTTCACTCAGACACACAATATCCAAAGTATTGTAACATAATTATTTCTCTCTCTTTCCCTGTCTCACACACACACACACACACACACACACACACACACACACACACACACACACACACACACACACACACACACACACACACACACACACACACACACACACACACACACACACACACACACACACACACACACAAACACAGACACACACACACTGTCGTGCAAAGCCAGATTAAGGAACTTTTAAAAATGACAATGTGAGAGCATAAGATACTTTCATCCACAAAATGCACCACTGCCACCACCACCAAAAGCAACAGTTACAGCCACTTTGTTGACTGTGTACATCCCTTAAGAAATACATGTTCTTTATTGGTAGCTTTGGGTGAACTACATGAAACTGTATAAAGATCACTAGTATCATACCATAAGATACAGCCATGTGTCGCACAATTGTACTACAAGGTTTTTATGAGAGCATACATTAACCACCTGATATTGATATGTCTACTGTTTCTCTGAAAAAATTAAAAAAAAAATCTTGCTATTTTCCCACCTTACTAAGCTAGAAAAGTCCAGTTTCAGATACTTGCTGATACCTAGACTGTATTTAAGTTTCTGTGTTAGCCATACCTTACTTGGGCAAAAAGGAAGTTTTTTGTTCACCAGTGAGAGTGGGGAGCTCTGGACAGCCTACATGTCCTTGGAGGAGTGGTTTCTGCCCAGAAACTGTAGTTTTATTGACCATTTTGGGCTAATTTCTAGCTCTTTAATCTTTTTGATATAAAAAATGCATTTGCACGTTTTTTGCGTTTGCATCAGCTTAGCAGATCAAGCCCAGGTGTCCTGCAGAGACCTACAGCGCCAGAGAGACAAAAGGAGAGACTTTGGAGTATTTAAGTGCCATTTTCTATTTTTTTCCTGCTGCTTATTGCTATTTCCACCTAAATGCTCGTTTTCTGGCGTTTATTGCTTCTTAAAATGCTCATTTTGTACTGAAATTGCATTTATTTGTGCCTGCACTTTAAAAAAGTTATTTTTGTTATAAACTGTATTTTTTAATTGTTACTGGCTTCTCACTCACATGCAACAGCCATTACTGTACTGTAAAAGTGTTTTTTCATTTGTTTCTACTGTTTCTCTGAAAAAAAAACGAAAAAAACAAAAAAATAAATCTTGCTATTTTCCTGCCTTACTAAGCTAGAAAGTCCAGTTTCAGATATTTGCTGATACCTGGACTGTGTTTAAGCTTCTGTGTTAGCCATACCTTACTTGGGCAAAAAGGAAGTTTCTTTATTCACCAGTGAGAGTGGGGAGCTCTGAACAGCTTACCTGTCCTTGGATGAGTGGTTTCTGCCCAGAAACTGTAGTTTTATTGGAAAATGTGGGCTAATTTCAAGCTCTTTAATCTTTCTGATATAAAAAACACATTTGCACGGTTTGTATCAGCTTAGCAGATCAAGCCCAGGTGTCCTGCAGAGACCTACAGCGCCAGAGAGACAAAAGGAGAGACTTCGGTGTGTTTAAGTGCTTTTTTCTATTTTTTTCCTGCTGCTTATTGCTATTTCCACCTAAGCGCTCGTTTTCTGGCGTTTATTGCTTCTTAAAATGCTCATTTTGTACTGAAATTGCATTTATTTGTGCCTGCACTTTAGTGTGCCTGCACTTTAGTGAGAGTTTAGTATTTATGGTCATTGCCTAGTTGGGTTGCCAGGGCTACAGCTGGGAGAAAGCACCTCATTGGTCTTTTGAACATTTTTTAAAGTGTTTCAGGTTTCAACTTTCTGCTAAGAAGTTAACTTGAGTGTTTCAGCCATTACACACAGAGCTATCTGAGGAGGGGCAGCTGATCTGTGATATATAGCAATAAGTAGTCTGTTTTTTGCTTATTTGTAGTAGTTATTGCTTATTTTAGATATTTATAGCAATTTTATTGTATACTGCATACTTGTACTGTATTTCATAGCTATTGGCTCACTTGTGAGAAACATTTCTGTAGTGTTTTTTCCCACCCACCATCCGCATTGACATCTTGTCCTTCTACCTGCTGGCCTTACAGTTGCCCACCCCTACTTTAAATTTGATCTTGGACAATCCTCCCAGCCTGGTGTCATTAGCTCATTCTACCTAATACAGAGAGAATTTCCTTCTGTTTCTCCTTTCTCCCTTTAAAAAAAAAAAAATTTGTCTGAATATCCTTGTGTTCTGACTGTGCTTCTCAAACATTTTGGAAATGTAGAGTATATTTTAGTGCATTTATTAAAACTGTATTTGCCTTAATATTGCTACAACTCAAGTGCTCTAGGTTGCACTGCATCTGAATTGTTTTAGTGTGTTTTAGCTGCTTTTCTGTATATATAGACATTTCTGTATATGTAGACTAGCCACTTATTCTACTGTATTACTGCCCCTTAAATCGTTTTTCAGTCGTGCACTTGCCTTGCTTCATTTAAACAGTTTTAAATTGTTAATTTTGTAGAGTTTTAATTGCATTTACTATTTAGGGCTACACACTCAAGTGTGTTAGCCTTTTCTGTGTTTATTTAGTGTATCATTGCATTGTTTAGCCTGTATTAACAAAAAAAAAAAAAAGATTTTCTTTGCTCGTTTCCCACCTTTCCTAGCTAGTATAGTCCAGATCCCAGGCTTTGCTGATTTCAGGACTTTATTTTCTGTGTTCAGAGCTATCCAGACCTTGCTGTGGTAGAGGGAAGTCCTACTGCTTACCAGTGGGAGTGGTGAGCATTGTACTGCCTGTCTGACACTAGAGGAGTGGTTTCCAGCTCTGAAATTGTAAGTTTAGCCATTTTGGGCTGATTTCTATCCCTTTCAACTTTCTGGCTTAAAAACGCACGTGTTTGCACATTTTTCGCATCGTGCAGCAGCACCAGGTGACAGTTAAACTATTCCAGATGCCAGAAAGTCTGCTCTTCAAGTTCTCCCTTAGAACTAGTTGGTTTCTCAGTAGTAGCACTAAAATCTGACCCCTGTGTCTAGCACTTGCTCTAGAACCTGTTGAAAAGCACTAGGAAGACTTAAACTGATACAAGCACTCAACTCTCCTTGTTAATAAGGAGACATTAATCATAGGCACTAAACAGCCTGTAATTGCAAAATACCTTGCAAAGGTAAGGGAAAACAGCTCTTGTACTTTATAAAAAAAAGCACCTAAACAGGCATGTCCAAGGGTCAGCTTCCAGTGATTTCTCCTCTCCACCTGGTGAATCTGGGCATACTGGGGCAATGCACCAACTGCCTCATGTACACAGACATCCCTCTTCTCCTACTACCCAACACTACAACCTGCGAGAGATGCACTTACATAGCCAAATTGGAAGCAAAGCTCTCTCCAGCCAAGATTGTGCTAGACAGTCAAGAGGAGAAGGTTAACACCTGCATTACACCTCAAGCAACACATAGCTCTACAAAACCCACAACAAAAAACACCCACACATAGCAACACTAACCCACATATGTGGAGGCCCTTAACATTAACCTACCCAAGCAACAAGGACCTCTGAAGCTGAATAGCAAATAAACACCAGTCACAATCAAAGTGACACATAGCTCACATCACCAGTGTGCCACCCAACAACAGCCCCTAAGGCAAGACAATGTACCCAATACTTTAGTCATAGGTGACTCTATAGTCAGGCACACTGATGTCCCATTCACCAGGAGGAACAAGGAGAAAATTACAGTCAGCTGCCTGTCGGGTGCCAGGATCCACCACATAATGCACACACTCTGTCATTGTCCATGTTGGAGTGAATGACGTGAAATGTACCTCCCTGGACTACATGAAAAAAGACATGGAAGAGCTCTCAGATCATGTGGCCCAGGAAGGTATGACCCTAGCTATGAGTAGCATCCTGCCTTCGCCCAGAATGATACCACAGTATAAGGACAAAATGATTGACTTCAACAATTGGCTAAGCTTATGGTGTCATTCAAAGGGGATCCAGTATCTGTCTGCCTGGGATGACATGATCGACAAACCACGATGCTTTACCAGAGATGGTATGCACCTGTCACCCCTGGGATTCAGGTTACTGGCTAAACCTCTTACCACCCCTATAGTGCCTTTTTTAGGCAAGGTTCAAAGGATAAAACCACCACCATAACAGATACAAGCATGCAAAATCTGAAGGTAATGCTACTCAATGCTAGAAGTCTAAACCTCAAAATGCACTCTCTCGAGGCACTTCTAAAAATGGAGAACATCGATATCTGTGCAGTAACTGAGACCTGGTTCAAGGCTCCAGAGAGCACCCCTACAATACCAGGCTAAAACTCTTACCACACTTTTTGGCCACCAAACCAAGACCGAAACACTAAAGGTGGAGGAGTGTCCATATTCACCAAGGATATTCACACCTCCAGGCTAATTGCCCAACACAATGCATCTGAGATTCTCCAGGTGCAACTAACATTAGGTAAGACTGCAATCCAAATTGTAGCTTGCTATAGATCCCCCACCATGCCCCAAGATTCTCACTACACCTTTATAAACATACTGGACAATATTAAGATACAACCAAACATCCTAATACTGGGTAATTCCAACTACCCTGCCATTAACTGGAAAAACTACTCGGGTACCAACACTTTTCCCAGCGGTTCTTGGAATTCATAAATTCCAATGCCCTGGATCAACTAATCCATTGTCCCAACAGGGGCTCCAATATCCTACACCTGGTCATTACCAACATGGGAGATAGATGCTCCGCACCAGTGGTCACCCCCTCATTGGTTAGATCTGACCATAAGCAAATCACCCTTGACATTCACATCCCTCCCCCAACCCCCAGTAAGGAAACCTCCATAAAAAACTTCTCCAAAGCCAACTTCATGCTACTCAAGTCAGAAGTGACAAACTTCATGACACTCATGCAGATGGGAGCTGAAAGTTCTACTGCTGAATCCTACACTAAGGCACTGTACGAGCACATCTACTCGTGCATGAATCGTGCCATCTCAAATAGAACCAAGATGCTCTCCTGCAAGAAAAGGAAGCCAATCTGGTGGTCCCCTACCATAAACAAACTATACAACAGAAGAAAGAAAGAGTTGCAGAAAAGAGGAAAATCCCAGGATGCAAAAAACTCCCTTACCAGCCTCAGTAAGAAGCTCCTTCATAAAATCCTCCAAAGCTAGTTATGAAAATAAAATTGCCAAAAATTCCAAAGACAACCACAAGGCATTTTATAGTTATGTCAAGAATCGAAATGGCAATGTTCAGATATGCTCTGAGCTACAACAGAATGGCATTAAATATACTGATCCCAAGGATATTGCCAATATCCTGGCAGATCAATTTAGTGCAAACTTCAGCCCCTCTCACCCCCTAAAGGGCCCATCTCAATAACAAAAGATTGCCAAATTCCGGTAATCACAGCCACACAGGTAGAAACCACACTTCTCCAAAGCTAAGAATACAGCATCCATGGGACCAGATGACATCCCAGGCTGTGTAATACATGAACAACAAAATGAACTGGCACCTCACCTAAGAGTCATGTTTAATCATAGTCTCATCTCAGGCTTCGTGCCCACTGAGTGGCGCACAGCTATAGTTATCCCACTCCACAAGTGGGGAATCCACCTTGGATCCCGGGAACTACCATCCCATCAGTCTGATGAGCCTGATCTGCAAAGGCATGGAATGCATTATCATGTAACTTATAAACAAAGACATTGGCAACCTTCGAACACTGGACCCCACCCAGTTTGGGTTCGTGAAGGGACGATCTTGTCTCCTGAACCTAATTGACTTCTTTTAATCAGTCTCCAGAGCTGTGGACGAGGGTAAGGTGGTCCACACAGCCTATCTGGACATCACCAAGGCCTTTGACACCATCCCCCACTCTGGAATCATAGATAAACTTACTAAGCTGGGTATAAATCCCTACATCACTCGATGGGTTGCTAGCTGTCTTACTGAATGAACCCAGACTGTAAAAGTAGCCAACTCCAAATCCAGCTCCAGACAAGTGACAAATGGAGTACCTCAGGGCTCAGTCCTGGGGCCGCCCCCGTTTGGCATTTACTTCTCTGAAGTACAGTCCAACACTAAGGCACTCTGGCTTACAAAGTTTGAATATGACTGCAAACTGGGAGCCATTATTGAATCCCTAAATGATATGGATATTCTACAAAAGGGCCTTACAGAAACGGATGCTTGGTGCCAGAGCCATGGGCTCAAGCTTAATGCCAAGAAATGTATAGTTATCCCCTTTGGGAAAAAATATGTACCCATGAATTACCACATAGGTGGCAATACACTAAACACTGAAAGTGTGATGAGAGACTTAGGGACACAGGTGGACAGTGGTCTCACCTTCTATAAACACATTGCCACAACAGTCAGGAAATCCTTCTATATGGCACATCTCATTACTAAGGGCTTTTCATCCAGAAAAAAGGAGGTCATTGTCCCACTGTATTCATCCCTCATTAGACCCATTATAGAGTACAACGCCCCATTTGGTATGTACCTCACAAGATATCTGCAACAGCTGGAAAGGCCACAGAAATACCTCACTAAAAGAATCACAGGCATAAAGCAGATGCCCTATACTGACCGTCTAAAAAAACTCCAGCTATACTCTTTGGCATATCGTCTACTCAGAGGCAGTCTCTGCTTAACATACAAGGCCATGTCAAACCCTGAGCTGTTGGACATGCTCCACTTAACAAAATCCAAATCCCTCAGAGCCACACACTCCAGGGATCTAAACCTTGTCATCACAATGAACAAAACATACTGGAGGGATAGGTTCCTGACCCAGAGACTCCCCATACTCTGGAATAGACTGCCCATACATGTCAAGCAGAGCACCTCCTTGGCACTCTTCAAAAGAAACCTTGACGATTGGATGGGAGATAAGAAATTCACCCCAGGGATCACGTCAGTCACCCTGCTAGACAGGAGTCCAGGGAAGTAAATATTGTGGGAAGAAGTATCCAGGGAATTGTTATGACTAGGCTTGTATAGGCCCTAGGGCCGATAGCCTAGTACCAACCTATAAACCTATGAACCTATGCACATTAAAGAAGTTGTTTTTGTTGTAAATCTTATTTTTTAATTGTTACTGGCTTCTCACTCACGTGCGTCAGCCATTACTGTACTGTAAAAGTGTTTTCTTTTGTTTGTTTCTACTGTTTCTCTGAAAAAAAAAAGCAAAAAAAATTGCTATTTTTCCACCTTACTAAGCTAGAAAAGTCCAGTTTCAGATACTTGCTGATACCTGGACTGTGTTTAAGCTTCTGTGTTAGCCATACCTTACTTGGGCAAAAAGGAAGTTTCTTTGTTCACCAGTGAGAGTGGGGAGCTCTGAACAGCTTACCTGTCCTTGGAGGAGTGGTTTCTGCCCAGAAACTGTAGTTTTATTGGAAAATTTGGGCTAATTTCCAGCTCTTTAATCTTTTTGATACCAAAACCACATTTGCGTGGTTTTGCACATAGCGCAGCGGCGGTTAGCTAGGTTTAAACTATCCCCAGCTCCACTGAGTCTGCTCTTCAGTTTTTCCCTTAGTACTAGCCAGTTCTTCCAGATTTAGCACTCAAATCAGCACTTTTGGACTTGCACTTGCCCCAAAAAGAGACAGAAGCACTAACAAACTATAGTACTCGATCCAGAACAGTCGTTTTTTAGGGAACATTCAAATTACTCTCCCCACCAAGTAAATAAGAATAAGTTCCTCAACCCATTCAGGCATGTCCAAGAGCCAGCTCCCAGTGTATGGTCCTGTTCACCTGATGGACTCGGGCATCCTGAGGCAATGTCACAACTGCCTCATGTACACAGACAACCCTTTCCTCCTTCCACACGACACCAAAATCTGCGAGAGATGTACATACATAGCCAAACTTGAGGCAAAGCTCTCTCCAGTTACAACTGGTATTGACAGCCAAGACGAGAAGGTACCAACCTGCAACACACCACTTACTACACATAGACCCACCAAACATGCAAGTGCAAACCCCACACATAGATACACAAAGACATATTCTGAGGCTCTAAATAAAAATCTGACGAAACAACAGAGACCTCCAAAGCAGACACGCAAGCAATCTACACCCACAAACACACCGCAATCATCACATAACCACCAAAACCAGTGTGCCGCACAACCACAGCCCTTAAGGCAAAACACCATACCTAACACACTTGTAATAGATGACTCCAAAGTCAGGCACACTGATGTCCCTCTCACCAGGCTGGATAAAGAGAAGGTCACTATCAGTTGCTTGTCGGGCGCTAGAATCTGCCACATTACCCACGCACTCAGGTCACTCCACAAGAAGTACAAATATGACCTTGTCATTGTCCATGTTGGTGTGAATGACCTGAGATGTACCTCCCTGGTCTACATAAAGAGGGACATAGAAGAGCTTTCTGATTATGCAATCAAGGCAGGTATGACCCTAGCCCTGAGTAGCATCTTACCCTCACCAAGAATGACACCTCAGTTCAAGGAAAAAATGATAAATTTCAACAGTTGGCTAAGTTTTTGGTGTCATTCAAAGGGGATTCAGTATCTGTCTGCCTGGGATGACATGCTCGACAAGACTCGATGCTTCACCAGAGATGGCTTGCACCTGTCACCCCTGGGATTCAGGATACTGGCAAAGGCTCTTACCATCCCCATAGTGCCTTTTTTAGGCAAGGCTCAAAAAACAAATCCACCACCGTAACAAGTACTAGCGACAAAAATGGAGGGTCATGCTACTCAACACTAGGAGTTTAAACCTCAAAATGAACTCTCACGAGGCACTCCTCCATATGAAGAACATTGATATTTGTGCAGTAATGGAGACCTGGTTCAAGGCTCAAGAGAGCACCCCAGCGATTCCAGGCTACTACTCATACCCACATTTCAGCCGCAAAACCTGGACCGAAATACAAAGGGAGGAGGCATAACCATATTCATCAAGAATAACCACAACTCCAGACTGGTTGCAAAGCAAGATGCCTTGCAGATCATCCAAGTGCAACTGACAATGGGCAAAACTGCAATCCAGATTGTAGCTTGCTACAGATTGCCATCCCTGCCCCAAGACACTCACTCCTCATTCCTCGAGGTACTGGAAAACATGAGAGTGATTTCAATTACCCAAACATCAAATGGGAAAACTACAGAAGTACTAATACCTTTGCTCAGTGCTTCCTGGAATACATAAACTCAAATGCCCTGGACCAGCTTATAAACACCCCCACAAGGGGTAACAATATACTGGACCTGGTCATCACTGACACGGGGGACAAATACTCCACACCTGTGGTAAATTCCTCATTGGTCAGATCAGACTATAAACTCATCACCCTAGATATCCACATACCATCCTCACCCCCGCTCTAAGGAAACTACGGTGAAAAACTTCTCCAAAACAAACTTTATAGTACTCAAGGCAGAGGTGGCAAACTTCATTACTCCCACGCAGAATGTCAATATGATTGAATCTGCTATATCCTACACAAAAGCACTCTACACCTACATGAGTGCATGGACCGTGCTATCCCAAACAAGACCAAGACCTACTCCTTCAAAAAGAGTAAACCAGTCTGGTGGACCCCGGCCAAAAATAGGCTCTATAATAGAAGGACGAAATTTTTACAAAAAAGAGTAAAAACCCAGGAATGGAGGAGCTCCCTGACCAACCTTAGCAAAAAGCTAAGAACTCTCATAAAAACCTCTAAGGCGAGCTTTGAAAGAAAAATTGCAACAGACACCAAAGACAACCACAAAGCATTTTTTAGCTATGTCAAAAACCTAAATAGCAACTCTCAGATCTGCTCTGAGCTACAGCATAATGGTTAAAAATTCATGGAACCAACTGATATTGCCAATATATTGGCAGATAGGTTCAGTGTAAACTTTACCTCACCCTCACCCCCTAAAGGGCCCATATCCATACCAGAAGATTGTGCTGCCCCTAAAATCACAGACACCTAGGTGAAAACAGCACTCTCCAAGGCAAGAAACGCAGCATCCATGGGACCAGATGGCATCCCAGGCTGCATGTTACATGAACTCCAAAACAAATTAGTCCCTCACCTTAATACCATGTTCAGCCACAGCCTCACCTCAGGCTATGTGCCCACAGAGTGGTGCACGGCAACAGTTATCCCACTCCACAAAGGAGGTGCCACCATTGACCCTGAGAACTACTGCCACATCAGCCTGATGAGCCTCGTCTGCAAGACCATGGAGCACATAATCACGGAACTCATAAACAACGACATTGGGAACCTACAAACCCTAGACCCCACCCAGTTTGGGTTCGTAAAGGGAAGGCCATGTCTCCTAAATCTGGTTGACTTTTTTGAAATGATCACTAAAGCAGCAATAGATGAGGGAAAGGTGATTCACACGGCATACCTTGATCTTGCAAAGGCCTTCGATACCATTCCCCACTCAGAAATTATAGACAAACTCACCAACCTAAATATAACCCCCTACATTACAAGATGGGTTGCTAACTGGCTCACCAATAGAACCCATTCAGTGAGAATAGGAAATGCTAGACCCAACTCCAAACCTGTGACTAGTGGAGTACCACAGGGCTCAATCTTGGGACCCCTCCTGCTCGGTATCTACTTCTCTGAGGAACAAGCAAACACAGATGGACTATGGCTAACAGAGTTCGCAGATGACTGCAAACTGGGTGCCATAATTGAGACTCCTACTGATGTAGAAATCCTTCAAAAGGGTCTCACGGATACAGATATGTGGTGCCAAAAAGATGGCCTCAAGCTAAATGCCAAAAAGTGCATTGTCATCCCTCTTGGGAAAAAACAAGTACCTATTAATTACAACATATGTGGCAGCCCACTTATCACAGAGAGTGTGATAAGAGACCTAGGGACTCAGGTGGATAGTAACCTCTCCTTCAACAACAACATCGCTAAAGTAGTTAGAAAATCCTTCTACATGGCCCACCTTATCACAAAGGTGTTTGCATCTAGCAATAAGGAAGTTATTGTCCCCCTCTACTCATCACTCATTAGACCCATTATTGAATATAATGCCCCATTCGGGTTGTACCTTACAAGACATCTGCAACAACTGGAGAGGCCTCAAAAGTACCTCACCCTTGGGTCAGGAGGATGGCTTAATGGCTAAGGTATTTTCCTTACATACACAAGGTGCAGGGTTTGAGTCTCACAAGGGATAATTGGCTAGGCTTAAAATGGCTCGCAAGGGCAGTTAGCTTAGTACTAAACTATGAATCTATGAACCTCACAAAGAGGATAATGGGCCTTAAACAGATGCCATATGCCATGAGGCTAAAAAGACTCAAACTGTACTCGGCCGTGTGCCGGCTACTCAGAGGTGAACTCTGCCTGATATACAAGGCTATGTCAAATCCCAAATTGCTAGAAATGCTCCACCTAAGGAAAACCCAATCCACCAGAGCTACACGCTCAAGGGACATAAACCTGGCATCAACAATAAACAGAACTTGTTGAAGGGACAGATTCGTGTCCCAGAGACTCCCCTTGCTCTGGAATAAGGTCCCCATATATATATATATATATATATATATATATATATATATATGAAGCAGAGCTTCTCATTAGCGCTCTTGAAGAGGAATCTTGATGAGTGGATGGGAAACAGGAAATTCAATCTGGGAATCACTTCTCTGGCCCTGCTCGACAGAGGCACAGGTAACTAAACCACATGGGAGGGAGGCAAAATCAGAAACATTTTGGCTAGGCTTAATTATGCCCTAGGGCCAATAGCCTAGTACCTATCTATGAACCTTTGAACCTAATATGCACAATCTCAACAGGAAGTAAAAGTCATCTAAATAATTCCATATTAAAAAGAACTACTACTAATGTAGAGGTTGCTGCTGGCAAACAACTTTGCATTTAAGGGCCTCATCACTGAATGCAGTGCTTGCTGCCCTTGTACAATAAATTGCCTGAGTTGCATTAAAAAAAGTTTGCTGATGATTTTTGCCATAATATTTCTGTCAGTAGATCAGCTATTGAATAGGAAATGTCTGGCAAATAGTGAAAACAGCTTCATAGTTACTAGGCATTCGGTCCTGGAGACAATTAAGGGGCCTAGCACAAATTCCCAATTACTCTGAAGCATTGCCTGGTTAAATGACTTACTCAGTGTTACATAGGAGGTAAATGAAGGTGGAGAGATTCAAACTATGCACCCTTGACACAGAAAGCAGTTATTAGCAAGTTAGGGCTTTAGTTCTCTGTGTTAACTGTCAGACTAACAGTTTTTAACTAAATTCATAAATCCTTTACAGTCTGATATTTTAGAGAAGAATGTACCACAATAATATGCAATAACTGACTACACAAGGGATGCTGATGATCAGACAGTTCTGATCATCACTCTAAATAACACGGACTATATGGAGGCTCTAAAGAAGGTACTGTAAAAAAACGCTCATAATATTGAATGTATCGGACCTTGAACTTCCTATTGTAGGGGGCTGTGCCCCCCACACCTCCTGCTAAATATATATTCCAACTCTGAGACTATACTGCAGTGAGGAAAGGGCAAATATCCCATTCTTCACCATACCGCAATCTCAGGAAAAGCACTTCAAGGTCTGGTACGTTCGATATTATGATTGTTTTTAATTTGTGTGAATTGCTCCATGCTTGTTAATGAATTAATTCATTTTTTAGTGCAATTTGTTGCACAGCTAGGCTTATAAGGGCCCTGGTGGTCATTAGGCTAGTATACACCTATGAACCTATGAATAAAGCAAAACAATTACAGACAATATAAATTCTGTAGCAGTATCTATTGTTGAAAAATCCACAAGTCATACAAAAATCAGATATATTACTGCATATAGCATGCTGTTTTATTTTTTTGGAGGGGAGGCTTACTTGCTTATAGGATCCCCAGCTCTCATTTTTGACCTCCCTGTGTCTTCTCTGTCAGACTACTTTAAAGTCAAAATTTTGCATCAACATGTATTTTGTGTACCAGATCTTGAGTTTTTACCTATAAAATTGGATCTGACAGTTGGATTAAGGCTCTTTCCCTCTGTATGTAAGGTACAGGGTTTGACTTTGAGCAATCCCCATAACTAAATGGGGCATTACACACACACACACACACACACACACACACACACACACACACACACACACACACACACACATGAAATCAGCAAATGGCTGTCCTGAAAGGAAAGTAAAATGTTATGAAAGTAAAAGAAGTAGCCCATTCTGAAAGCCTCTGCTCCTTTAGTAAAATCTGTGTTGCAGACTTTTAAAATGGCAACAAACAATACAGGTTTCACTGAAGCATCCATTCTAAAAGGAAAGTAAAACCAATGTAACACTGCACTCTCTTGCCATCTTTGCATGCATACAAGAAGCAGCGGGATGTGGGTAAATCAGGAAAAACTTTTTTTTTTAATTCTTGAAACAACAGTACACAGTATGTGGTCACTGAACAAAGTAAGAAAACTTTTCCTTTTTTTTTTTTTAATTTAATATGGAATCCAGGGTCCCCCTTCCAGCATGGAGCCCTAGGCAGCTTCTTAGGTTGCCTAGTGCTGGATCCAGCCCTGCCTAGTAATTTGATAAATGTGAGGAGTTCTGCCCTCAGTAGAATATATAGTTTTGAGCTTGTCTTCCTGAGTGATATTTTCTTTCAAATATTTTTTTTCATTAACCTGCTGTGGAAAATCTATCTAAGCTGCTGATATTCTGGGAATGTTTAATAGTTACATAGCCAAAGCATGAGCTAGGTTTGAGTGGGACTGAGCAGCCAAGGCTCTGTTCTCACATCCTGCTGGATTGGTGTTACAGCCATGGTAGGGCTATCCTCTAGCACAAGCTCTAGCACAAGCCTACACTACTGCAGGCTGATAAAATATATCATCCATTCCTCATGCCCTTCTTGCATATGCACACATGGCAGCATATATATATATATATATATATATATATATATATATATATATATATATATATATATATATATATATTCACATACCTCAAGATTATGCGCCGACTTATCCAGAAAACGTAGGGACATCACCATCAACAGCAAGATACTTACCTAGATGTCACTAGCCCTTCTTGCTGATATCAGAGGAAACTAATAGGTACTTTGATGGAACCCTCATGGTCTAAGGCCAGCAGGTGGTGAACCTTTCCCCTAAAATCAGTCCTTTTAGGAGGTGTGTACTTAATTAACTAAGATTCATATGCTAGTTTGTCCCTTGCTCTCCAACAAAAGAATGCACATGATCACCTGATTTCATTGAAGTGTAACCAAAGATTTTCCTGAAAGATATATTTACATAAGGAGCAATATTTTATTTCAGTAAAAATACAATATATCACCTTTTATTCCAACATTTGACAGCAGGTATTTCCAAATATATTGATACCATTCAACTGATAACATAGCACTTACCTTTTAGGTATGCCAGCTGTTTTCAACTTCCAAGTAGTTATTAGTTTGGTTTTATTTTTTTAAGCAGGTAAGCCCACTAAATATAAATGTCCCTTTTCAGGGGCAATCCAAGATCCCTGTCTAGCTGACTAGATTGCTCAGATTCACACAGCTTGCAAGAAGAAACATGAGGGAATCATACTCAAGACTAAAGGATAAAGCTCATTAGTAGTTCATAGTCTTAACCTTCTGACCTAAACTGTCAGTTTTATCTGCTAAATAGTCTTGCCACCTATACAAATTAATTTCATCTACCAATTATTTCTTTGAAGCTGATAAGCAGGGCAGCCTCCTCTGCAACTAGCTGAAGGAATGGTGTAATATAATCTCCAGCAAATATAACCTGCTTCACATTCCGATTCTAATAATCTTCTTTGGAGGTATCCCTCACCCCAGTGAACCTCATTTACTTTACCATTTGTCACAAATTCAGCTATTCACCATACCAGTTTTACCATTTTTAACTTCTCTATGGGAGATCATAAAGCCCTCTTAGGAACAGCTCAGTTATCTCAACATGTTGTCTCAACATAAAACCATCAAAAGTATTAATTTGTCATTATCACTGAAGGCCAAAGGACCCCCACAGCAAATGTTACCATTCCAAAATGTAGGGGGCATCTGGCAACATATGAGATCATACACTACTCTCCATATCCTACCAGAAATCTTACTGTCTTATCCTTACGTCTGCCCCATATTCAATACTTCCATATTTTCCAAGGGCTGACACTTCTTGCCTATCTAACTAGGCAAGCATTGAGACTGTAACCTAGCACATAGGACTTGTAGGGCCTTCTTTTTGTTTGGATCAGCAAAAACCATTCAGAATTTCCAAATTATTTCTGCTTGTTTTCTCCAGTTTTGCTAAAACCTGCTCTCATCTGCCTAGATAACTCCTCACCACACTTTTGGTTTATTCTTTGAATTTTTAGTGTTATGATCCTTCCATCCAACACCTCTTGCTTAGCCTTATTTTTAAGAATCACCTTCTTAATTCTATAACAATAACTAGATATACAAATTAAAAATGTCTAAATGTACCTTTTGCAGTTGTAACTTATAACACCTTAGTAGTTTAAAACTTACCGTGCCTGTCTCCTTGTTAGCATTCTTTTATAAAGTGAAATATATTCTCTCTATTCTTGAGGCTCTTTGCACCCTCTATAGTTGTGCTGTCATTTCTAATGAAATGATCAAGACTTGTAAATGTAATAAATAATGTCTGATTATTCTTAAACACAATTTAGCTTTTTTATATATAGCCTTATTTCTCTAGAGATAGTCAACTGTTCACATGTCTGATTACTTATGTCTTCCCAAATGGCCATCAGCTTCAGGAATGTGATACTCTACTGAATTTTTTACAGCTCTAGTGCAGAAGATAATAGCAAATAAACCACTTGCTGCTCACAGCTATTCCTATTAATGTATTGTTATAATGATTTATATTGATGGTCAAAGTCTAATCTTGCTGCCAGGAATTCAGTCTATTAAATTCTTCCAAAAAGAAGACATGTAGATTGTCTACTGCTGTCCCTGTTGGGCATAACCTTATCATAATAAAATGTACCAGTTATTTGCATATCCATCCAGTGTCAGGCTTGAAAGCTGCCTTATTGTCTGACTTAGCTAATCATGGGTTGGTGGCTATCCAAATTAGTTGAACTGCATTATCTAATGTAGAATATTAAACTCTTGCAGCTTCCTTACCTCTGCCACCTTTGGCTAATGCCCATTTTGGATGATACATATAATGATTAAGCTAGTATCAGTCACAGAGCTAAAATTTCTTACAGTGTTCAAACATGGGTTCCATGAAGGAGTTTGCTATCATTTCTGCCATCATGTCTTTGTTCAGAAGTGCAAAGGCCATAACATCCTTATTTATAATGAAAAAACACTGTCAGCAAAAGTCCACACAATAAAAATTATATCCACTTTCCTTTTGCTGCTCAAAATGAAAGGATTCACTTCTCTCCTCTGTAATTCCAGAACACTCGTTTAATGAATATAACACATGAATAAATAAAGTTAAGCGCTTTCATCTACGTAATATACGTAAAAAGTTAGGAGAAAGGGAAACTAGATGGCAGATTATGTTAAACGCATCAGTATACCCAGGGTTAAATGATAGTATTTCCATAAAGCCAATTTTAGAAAATGCTTATTAAGCAAATGTGTATTTAATTTTATTTTATGAATGTTTGTATTAAGAGTTTTGCATAGACCATTCAATATGGACTTGAGTCAATATATTTTTATATGTTTTTCTTTTAAACATATCCATTTTTAAATGTTTTAAAAAGACTTGGTCAAATGAATACACACGCATAGGTAGTTTTGTTCTGTTTAATAATGGTATAATCAAGTTGCAATGGAGCAGCATTATTTTAAATGTACACTATGAGAATGGTTCACTAGATGTAATGAATGAAGTTAACAGGGCACAGTGCACTTTAAATATTTAATTGGTTTATTGATGCATACTAACTGATGGTTGGGATTGGTCAGTAGTAATTATAAAAGCTAGCATTTATTAAATGTAAGTGTTCTGATGAAGTCTACTTTGGTGTAGATGAAAGTGCTTAACTTTATTTATTCATGTGTTATATTCATTAAACGAGTGTTGTGGAATTACAGAGGAGAGAAGTGAATCCTTTCATTTTGAGCAGCAAACTGAGAGTGGATATAATTGTTTAGCCTTATTTATAACTGATTTATGTTTTTTACGCTACTGTCAATAATAGGTAACTCCATCTGCAGCATAAAACTTTATCAGAACCATCCACCAATAACTGAGGGGGTCTTTATTAGGATGACATATCAACAGCTCCTGTAGCCAATGCCACTTGACTGAAGTGTTTAGTTTTTCAAAACTCAGATCCTCCTTTTCCTCCTCAAAAAGGACCCCTTTCCTTGATCTTTTGTTATGTGGCCAAAAGATACTAGTCTTTCTTCCACATCCTGGATGAAACCCTTGAACCTTGGGTGTTAATCTGTCCATGTTCTACAGACATGGGCAAAGTGGTATGGAGTCCATGTGTATTTGGTGACCTCTCCTGGGTTTAGCTTCATCAGTTATGGATTCACGCAATCCAGCATTCTTTCAAGCAAAGTCTTGGGATGTAGAATGTCCCATCATAAGGAATTTTCCATGGTCATGCCATAATTCGGATTGCCCCCTTTCATGTTTTGTACTTCACACAAAATCAAAAAAGTATAACAACATAAGAATGGTCTGTTCTGTTTTATTTTCTGTTGTCACTGCCATGAGATATAGAATCAGGACATAGTTTTCCCACATCCTTGCCATAAACCTATATGCCCTGAGCTTACCTAGAACAGTCAGGGTTGCTGTAATGTCCTTTCATACTAGTTAACCGTCCTCAAAAATTCTCTGCACCCTTTCCTGACTGAATAACTTAAATATATCTATGTAATTATCCTTCCACATATTTCCCTGTAGTGCCAACAGTATATGCGTAGCTTGTAGCTCTCCTTACCTGGACGTTCACCTGACCTAAGGTCTGTGGTGTGAGAGTGGGATTCACTTCCCTTCCTGCAATATGTAATGAGCTGAAGAAAAAAAACTGCTGAGTACTCAGATGTACTGTATGCTTGATGCTCTTTGACATATGGCCATTGCATGACCTCCAAGGGACCATTGTCCTTATCCAGATCAGTGTTGCACCCCCCAAATTTTCCTTTAACTGTGCTACCTCTTTTCATCCTAGTGATTGTAAAATGCATCCATATTGTCAATATTACCTTTCGTGTAACCTTTATTACCTGGAGCTTGATAACCCTTGGGCTAATCCTCCTCTATGACCTTTCATTCTACTCTTCTCTCTCTTCCTTCATGCTCAGCAGCTTTCACTGCAGCAGTCATAGGTTCATAGGAGATTAATAGGCTAATGGCTTAAAGTTCCTTAAAGGCCTACCCAATATAACCCAATTTTACACAAAATATGTCCCCTAGGGGTTAGCGGATGGCATGGGTTTGTGCCTATTCCTTGAGTATCTTACAGATTGCTCTATCCATAAGGGTCATAGGCACTACCCAGGTGTATGTTTGCGATTCCCCATCCATTGATCCAAACTGTGTTTGAAGATGACCAGGGAAGGGCTCTGCTTAACATAAATAGGAAGTCATTTCTAAAGAAAGGGCAATATCTGAGAAACATATTTGTTTCTCCAGCATGCTTTGTTTGAGTCACTGACTAAGTTTAGATCCCTAGAGTGGATGACTCTCATGCTGTCTGACTTGTGGATGTGTAGCAGCTCCATCAGGGTTAGATATGTGAGTGTCTTGTAGGTCAGGCATAGGTCACCCCTAAATAGTCAATAGGAGACAGAGTAAAGGGATAGTGACATGAATGGGTATGTCTTCAGGTCCCTTTCTATTTTTCCTTAGCTACTCTAATAGTATACAGCTCAGCAAGCTCCTGCCTAGTGCCCTGCAGAGTTCTACAGCAGCAGAGAGACAAAAGAGAAACTTTGGAGTAATTAACTATCATTTTTCTGCATTTTCTTGCTGCCTTTAACTAATTCCGCCTAAAACGCATATTTTCTTGAGTTTATTTGATTTAAAAAGCTTGTTTCAGCTACATATTGTACTTATTTTACTGCCTGCACTTTAACAAAGTCATTTTTGTGTTTAAATTACCTGCTTAACTGTCGTAGGCTACACACTCGTGTGGTAGCCATTTATGTGCATTTAAAGTGCTTTTTTGACTGTATATGCTTTATTTTCTGAAAAAAAAAAAAACTTGTTTTCCCACCGTTCTAAGCTAGTATAGTCCAGTTTTCCCTGGAGGAATGGTTTCAGCCCAGAAATTAGTAGTTGATTGGCCATTTTGGGCTAATTTCTATCTCTTTTATTTCCCCTGCTATAAAACCCGCATTTGCAAGGTTTTTGTGCTAGTATACAGCTCAGCAAGCTCCTACCTAGTGCCCTGCAGAGTTCTACAGCAACAGAAAGACAAAAGAGAGACTTTGGAGTGATTAATTATACTTTTTGTGCATTTTATTGCTGCATTTAGCTAATTCCACCTAAAACATGGATTTTCTAGGGTTTCTGCAATTTAAAAAGCTTGTTTCGGCTACATACTGTACTTATTTTACTGCCTGCACTTTAACAAAGTCATTTTTGTGTTTAAATTACCTGTTTAACTGTTGTAGACTACACACTCAAATGTGATAGTCATTTATGTGCATTTAAAATGTTTTTTATTGTATCTGCTTTATTTTCTGAAAAAAACAACAAAAAATATATACTTGGTTTCCCAGCTTTGTAAGCTAGTATAGTCCAGTTTTCAGGTTAGTGCTGAATTCAGGGCTGTGTTACAAGTTTCTGTGTTTACCCATACCTTACTTGGATAGAAGGAAGTTTCTCTGTTCACTGTGAGAGAGGGAGCTTTGAGCAGCCTATCTGTCCCTGGAGGAGTGGTTTCAGCCCAGAAATTAGTAGTTTATTGGCCATTTTGGGCTAATTTCTATCTCTTTCATTTCCCCTGCTATAAAACCTGCATTTGCAATGTTTTTGTGCTAGTATACAGCTCAGCAAGCTCCTGCCTGGTGCCCTGCAGAGTTCTACAGCAGCAGAGAGACAAAAGAGAGACTTTGGAGTGATTAAGTATCATTTTTCTGCATTTTTTTGCTGCATTTAGCTAATTCCGCCTAAAACACGGATTTTCTAGAGTTTCTGTGATTTAAAAAGCTTGTTTCAGCTACATATTGTACTTATTTTACTGCCTGCACTTTAACAAAGTCATTTTGTGCTTAAATTACCTGTTTAACTGTTGTAGGCAACACACTCAAATGTGATAGTTATTTATGTGCATTTAAAGTGTTTTTTATTGTATCTGCTTTATTTTCTGAAAAAATATACTTGTTTTCCCACCTTTCTAATCTAGTATAGTCCAGTTTTCAGGTTAGTGTTGAATTCAGGGCTGTGTTACAAGTTTCTGTGTTTGCCCATACCTTACTTGTATAGAAGGAAGTTTCTCTGTTCACTGTGAGAGCTTTGAGCAGCCTATCTGTCCCTGGAGGAGTGGTTTCAGCCCAGAAATTAATAGTTTATTGGCCATTTTGGGCTAATTTCTATCTCTTTCATTTCCCTGCTATAAAACCCTCATTTGTGCAGTTTTGTGCACCAGGAAGCACTGGTTAGCTAGTGTATAACTATTCCTGGCTCCACAAAGTCTACTCTTCAATTTTTCCCTTGGAACTAGACAAACTTTCAACCTAAGCACTCAAACCATTCACTTTTCATCCGGGCACTTGCTCAAAACTCATAGCAAGCACTAATAAACCTTAGCAATAGAACTCCCCCCATATACTGTAGAGAAGGACAAGGCTCTCTATTCGACCTTACCTGCCAATCAGTAAAACAGTTCACTGTACCTATCCAGGCATGTCCAAAGGGTAGTTTCAGGTGTACTCTCTGGTCCAACTGGTGAATCTGGACATTTTAAGGCAATGTTACAATTACCTCATGTACACAGACAACCCTCTCCTCCTTCCACCAACCACTAATACATGCGAGAGATGAAATTATACAGCCAAACTGGAAACTAAGCTCTCTCAACCCAAGACTGGACCAGGCAGTGAAGAGGAGAAGGGAATTACTTGCATCACACCACCAGTCTCACATAGACCCATTAAACCAGTACCAGCAAAAAACACACATAAATACATGAAAACATATTCAGAGGCTCTAAATAAAAATCTGCAAAAGCAACAGAGACCTCCAGAGCAGACATCCAAGCAACCTCCATCCCCCAACACAAACCATGAAATACATACTTCACAAAACCAGTGTGCCGTACAATCACAGCCCTTAAGGCAAAATAACATACCCAGCACACTAGTAATAGGTGACTGTATAGTCAGGCACACTGACATCCCACTCACTAGGCTGAACAAGGAGAAGGTTATGGTTAGCTGCCTGTCAGGTACCAAGATCCGCCACAATACACAAACACTCAGGTTACTCCAGAACAAGTACAAATATGACTCTGTCATTGTCCATGTTGGTGTGAATGACCTGAGCCATACCTCCCTGGACTACATGAAAAGAGATATGGAGGAGCTCTCTGATCACGTAGCCCAGGCTGGTTTGACCCTGACCCTGAGTAGCATCCTAGATGATACCATGATATAGAGAAAAAATAATCAATTTCAATAATTGGGTAAGCTTCTGGTGTCATTCAAAGGGAATGCAGTGTCTGTCAGTCTGGGATGACATGCTCGACAAGCCACACTGCTTCACTAGAGATGGCTTTCACCTGTCACCCTTAGGCTTTTGAATACTGGCCAAGGCTCTTGCCACCCCCATAATGCCTTTTTTAGGCAAGACTCAAGTGACAAACCCACTGCCATAAATAGCACAAGTACAAAAAACTGAGGGTAATGCTACTCAATGCCAGAAGTCTAAACCTCAAAATGCATGCACTCGAAGCACTCCTCAGTATGGAGAAAATTGATATATGTGCAGAAACGGAAACCTGGTTTAAGGATACAAAGAGCACCCCAGCACTACCAGGCTACATCTCATACCATACATTTTGGACACAAAACCTGGACCGAAATACAAAAGGCGGGGGAGTATCCATATTCATCAAGGATACCCACACCTCCAGGTTAGTGGCACAGCACGATGCTTCAGAGATCATCCATGTGCAACTAACAATGGGAAAAACTGCTATTCAAATTATAGTTTCCTACAGATAACCCACCATGTCCCAGGACCCCCACTCTGCATTCCTGGAAACACTGGGAAACATAAAGGTCCTACCAAACACCCTGATATTGGGTGATTTCAATTACCTAAACATTAACTGGGAGAACTTCTCAAGTACAAACTCCCTTGCCCAACATTTCCTAGAATTTATAAACTCAAATGCCCTGGATCAACTTGTCAACACCTCCACCAGAGGTGACAACATATCGGAACTGGTCATCACCAACATGGGCGACCGATGTTCCACACCGGAGGTCAACCCCTCGCTGGTTAGATCTGACCATAAACTAATCACTCTGGATATCCACATTCCACCACCACCCCTGGTCAAAGAAACCACCGTGAAAAACTTTTTAAAAGCAAACTTCACGTTACTTAGGACTGGGTTGGGAAGTTTCAAAGCCTCTGTGCTAAAGGATAACGCTGTCCAAGCTGCAAAGTCCTTTACTAATGCACTCTATGGGCACCTACAAGAATGCATGGATCGTGCTATCCCAAACAAAACCAAGACTCCCTCCTCAAAGAAAAGGAAACCAGTCTGGTGGACCCCTGCCATAAACAAGCTATACAAAAGAAGGAGGAAACTAGTACAGAAATGAGTAAAATCCCAAAAAGGGAAGACATCCCTGATCAGTATCAACAAGAAACTACATTCCCTCATAAAATCATCCAAGGCTAGTTTCGAAAGAAAAATTGCCATGGACTCCAAAGATAACCACAAGGCATTCTTTAGCTATGTCAAAAATCTAAGTGGCAGTTCTCAGATCTGCTCGGAGTTAGTGGTGAATGGCACAAAATACACTGAACCAACCGAAATAGCCAGCATCCTGGCAGACAGGTTCAGTGCAAACTTCACCCTCTTCTCACCCCCAAAAGGGCCCATAACTATACCAGAAGAATGTAGTGCCCCTGAAATCACAGACACTCAGATTAAAATAGCCCTCTCCAAAGCCAAAAACACAGCATCAATGGGACTGGATGGTGCTCAGGCTGCGTCCTACATGAGCTCAAAGATGAACTAACCCCTCAACTAAACACACTGTTTAAACTCAGCCTCTCCACAGGCTACATGCCCACAGAGTAGGGCACAGCAACAGTTATTCCACTCCACAAAGGTGGAGCAACAACGGACCCCGGGAACTATCACCCTATAAGCCTGACTAGCTTGGTTTGCAAAGCTATGGAGTGCATCATCATGGATCTCATTAACAGAGACGTTGGAAACCTCCAAACACTGGACCCTACCCAGTTCAGCTTTGTTAAAGGCAGATAATGCCTCCTAAACCTGGTGGACTTCTTTGAGATGGTTACCAAGGCTATAGACAAGGGGAAAGGTGGTCCACACAGCCTACCTAGACCTCGCAAAGGCCTTCAACACCATTCCCCACTCAGGTATTATAGACAAGCTCACCAGCCTGAACATAAACCCCTACGTCATGAGATGGGTTGCCAACTGGCTCATGGACAGAACCCACATGGTAAGAGTTGCGGGAGCTAGATCTGACTTTAAACTGGTTACAAGTGGTGTTCCCCAGAACTCAGTCCTTGGACCCCTCCTGTTCAGCATATACTTCTCAGAGGTACAGGCAAGCACAGGAGGACTATGGCTGACCAAGTTCACAGACAACTGCAAACTAGGGGCTATAATTGACTCTCTGGCTGACACAGACATCCTCTAAAAGGGTCTCACTGAGACAGATACCTGGTGTCAAAACCATGGCCTCAAGCTAAATGCCAAAAAGTGCATAGTCATCCCCTTTGGAAAAAACAAAGTACCCACAAACTACCACATAGGTGGTAGCCCCCTAAATACAGAAGACATAATAAGGGATCTGGGGACCCAAGTAGATAGTAACCTCTCCTTTGATAATCACATTGCCAAAGTGGTTAGAAAATCCTTCTATGTGGCCCACCTAATCACAAAAGGGTTTGCATCCAGATTGAAAGAAGTCATTGGGCCCCTCTATGCATCACTCGTCAGACCCCATCATAGAGTACAATGTCCCATTTGGGATGTACCTTACAAGACACCTGCAACAACTGGAAAGACTTCAGAAGTACCTCTCCAAGAGGATCACTGGCCTCAAGCAGATGCCCTATGCAGCTCAACTGAAGAAACTCCAGCTGTACTTGGTTGCATACTGCCTACTCAGAGGTGATCTCTGCCTGATGTACAAGGCCATGTCCAACCAGGAATTGATGGACATGCTACACCTAAAGAAAACCATATCCTCTTGAGCCACACGCTCCAGGGATCTAAACCTCACCACAACAATAAATAGGATGTGCTGGAGGGATAAATTCCTGTCCCAGAGACTCCCCATGCACTGGAACAAGATTCCAATCTACATTAGGCAGAGCTCCTCACTAACCCTCTTCAAGAGAAACCTTGAAGAGTAGATGGGAAACAGAAAGTTTACCCCAGGGATCACTTCAATGGCTCTGCTGGACAGAGGCACAGGGAACTAATCTAAGAGGGCGGCGAAAGCCAACACATTCCAGCTAGGCTTATAAATGCCTTTGGGCAGATAGCCTAGTACCTACCTATGAACCTATGAACCTATAAGGCACCCTTTCCGTTTGGTGTGCTTTAACTTTGCCAGCAGCTATGACTCATACAGAATCTGAACTTACAAAAGCAGTTTGCCATGGTACTAATTAATAACAAGTCCTTTATCAAAGCATGACACTATTATTACTAAGCATTCCAAATCTATCAGCCTATAGGTCATTATTATTTATTCACTGTGCACATTGGATAATACCAGGAAATATTATTTCTGTCCTTCTCTCTTCCTGTCTGTGTCTCTCACTCTGTCTTTTCCATCTTTTTTGGAAGAGCACTGGATGGTTCATAAAGGTGAGTATGACATCCCCTTTCTGGGCAAGTAATCAAGGAGCCTGAATCCTCAACACTGACACTGAAGAGAGATGTTCATTTGATACAAAAAAATCGATACACCTAGTATTTCCAAATGCAGGTGCATCAGTCACAATTTCCCGTTAAAGCACACAGGAACACACTCAATCCAGGATCTAGGTTTCTCTTTCTCTCCCTCTCCAGGGCCCCAGTGAAAGTCCTCATTGGCACAGCTGTAGAGCTGAGTCCTCAGCCGAGTGTCCAGGTCAAGTCCTCTGGCACCCTATCTGTGAAACCAGTGCTTTGTGTCACACACAAATACACACACACACACACACACACACACACACACACACACACACACACACACACACACACACACACATGAGAAAGGTTGGCACATATTTACTAACTATGCTCCCTTCTGCCCAAACTATAAGGTAGTTATACTGCCATCAGACACTCCAAAGCCAGTTAGTCTAAAGCTCTTAAAAGGTTACACAATTATCTTCTTCTTCTTTTGGCTTTTCCCAGTTAGGGGTCACCACAGTGGATGACCTGTCCACTCATGATTGGCAGTGGAGTTTTACAGTGTTGAGTTGCCAGCCCAGTGCCCAACATTCCACAGAAGGCACACACACACATGCACTCACACCTAGGGCCAATTTAGAGTATCCAATCCACCTACAGCATGTCTTTGAGATGTGGGAGGAAACCGGAGCACCAGGAGGAAACCAACGTGACCACAGGGAGGACATGCAGACCTCACACATAAGGCACCCCAACCAAGGATCAAACCAGGAAACCTCTTGCTGTGAGGTGACAATGCTTACCGCTACACCACCGTGGGCACAAGGTTACACAATTATACTGAGTGAAATTAATATTAATACCAAGGATAGTGTTTGACCAATGCAGTGAGGCTTTCAGGAGTGGTCACAGAGTCACCAAATAGATATAACTACTCTGAAAAGTTAAAATATTCTGTAAAGGAGCAGTCACAATGAAAAGTTTTAATATATTTAATAATAAATAATAAAAGAACATACAAATGCAGAATATTTACAGTGAACAGCAGAGAATCAATTATAGGAAATACTAAAATAATACAGATGAACAGATTCACACAGTACTTAACTAATCTCACTATATTTTCCTGACTGATCTAAAGAATTACTATTCCCTGGTCACTTACTAGAGCAAAAAAAGATGAAGTAGATAAGTTATACTTCTTCATCAGGTTTCAAAAAGCAGACTGCTCTGAGACTTCAGTCTCATCTAGTAATAAACATAATTTTTGCAATGTATTACAGAATAACATCACACAAATCTGGTTATATGACTTCTGGTTCCCATACTAACCCTTGGCTAGAAGCTTCCAGGATCTAACACATATGTGTCAATAATACACACACATAAAGCTTTGCTAAGATCAGTTTCAGCTTCTGGAAATCATAATAGAATAGGAAATAGGAAATTCACCCCAGGGATCACCTCTGTGGCTCTGCTCAACAGGGGCACAGGAAAATAATTTTCTTGGGTGGCGAAAACCAAGGTACCTTCTTGGCTAGGCTTGTATAGGCCCTAGGGCCGATAGGCTAGTACCTACCTATGAACCTATGGACCTATGAAAACATTCATTCTTCGTATAGGAGCTAATAAACCATTCTCTGGCACAAACATTTTGTCTTTGCCTACAATCAGAACTGTCAGATACAATCTTTATGGCCTAAATTAAATAATTTAATTTCATACTATTTTTCAAAGTTAGCTAGAGCTGAGCTTAACCTGTTCTCTTCCAGTATCCTCTTCTATAATATTAATTTCAATAGTTATAATACAATCTGACATACAAGTTTATTTCTTTATCTGTCCAGCAGGACACATTGTTGGTGCATTTTTAACACAAGCAGCTTTACAAATAAATTTTCCAGTACAAGCATCTGTACAAATCAGTTTGATATACAAATGACATGTACTTCTTTACAAAATTCCAGCTAGCTTTACTGGCATATATTACACATCCACTGCCCAACTTCTCCTGGCATACCTGGCAATACCTCACATCATCACATCTCTTTCCTCTTTGAAGACCCAAGTTAGTATTTCAAGTGAGAAACATTGCTTGAAAGGAATGGGCCTGTCTAGGAATACATTAACCCATGCCCTGTGCTGAGAACCCATCTCCATTGGCATTGCTGACCCCACTACAGTGCTGCACTGTCATGTCATATGCCTGAAACCCTAGACTTCACCTTAGTATTTGGCATTTTGCTTGCTGGCTTGATGTAGCCATAAATCCCCCTCATACTCCTCCAGCCTCCTACTGCAAATAATTAGCACTAGGGCCTCCCTATCATGGTAAGGCTTCATTATGTTAACATGGTACAATCTGTGCTCCTTCCTCCTGCCTCACTGTTCTACCATGTAGTTGACATCACTGACCTTCCTTACCGCTTTGAAGGGTCCCTCCCAAGCTGCCTGCAACTTATTGTGTCTGACAGGAATGAGAAAAATAACCTGCTGTGCCACAGCATACTCTTGGGCTTGAGCATTTCTGTCATTCCAGACCTTTTCCTGGTGTTTGGGATCCTGTCAGGTTGTCCTCGGCCATGGCCATGAGCTCTCTAAGCCTTGACCTAAAGTTTAGGGCATATGCCACAACAGACTTCTTGCGGGATTCACACTCACTCTCCTAGTAATCACGAACAAGCTCTAAAGGCCCTCTCATCCTATACCCATACAGCAACTCAAAGGGTGAAAAACCTGTGGATTCCTGGAATACCTCTCTGTATGCAAACAGTAGATGGGACAAATATTTGTCATATTGTCTCTTAAACTAGTCTGCAAATGCCTGTAGCATGGTCTTTAGTATAGAGTTTAACCTCTCCACCAGACAAATAGTCTGGGGATGGTAGAGGATGGTTTTTACATGCTTCACCCCACAGCACTTCCACAGACAAACCAGCATGTCTGACATGAAATTGGCACCTATGTCAGTAAGTATTTCTCCTAGGAAACCTATCCTGATGAAAATCTCTAACAAAGCATTTGCTACCTTCTCTGCTTCAATGGAGGACTGAGTCACTGTCTTGGGGTATCTAGTAGCATAATATACTAGTACCTGGATATACTTCTCCCCTGTGGAACTTTGGGTACTCAGTGGCCCCAAAATATCCTAAGCTATCCTCTGAAATGGCTCCTCAATCACAGGCAAAGGCACCAAAGGAGCTTTGACCTCGTCTCTTCCCTTGCATACATTTTGACGCTGCACACAAATCCTGTATTACCCTGTTACATCCCTGGCAATCCCAGACCAATAAAAGTTCTGCAAAATGCATCTCTTGGTACACTTTTTGCCATTATCACCTGCAAAAGTAATATCAAGTTCTATGGCTAAAAGTGCCAGATGGTAGGCTCTAGGCACTACCAACTGCTGTATTATGGCACACTCTAGCCCATGCTTAGGGGTCCAGTCTCTATACAGTAGCCCTTTGTTCCAATATACAGACTCCCTTTTTCCTTGAGAATCATGTGCCACCCTAGCTACCTCCCTCAAGCCTCTTAATGTAGGGTCTGAGAGCTGAACCTGTCTCAGTTCTATCTTTGTGACTCTTCCCAGTTCCCCTTCCACAGGAAGTCTGGTATCCTCTGACAGTGGTGCCTCACTGTCAGCCTGGGTACTACTGCTCACCTCTGTCCTTACAATCACTCTGTTCAAGTAACATCAGTACCTACCAGCAGCTGTGGCTCACACTCAGGCTTACTGCTACAGGGTAGCTCACTCCCTGAAATAGCCACCTCACCAGCCCTGGCTTCAGGTGTGAGGTCTGTCTGGGTCTTCCCCAGGCTACCAGACCCACATGCCTGTTTCCAATAATGATTTCATGTAGCTGCATGGATGCAAGGTACTGTATTATCAGAATCATTCCCTATCAAGACACCTGCAGGGATAGCCTCAACACACCTACTTGCTTGCTTCCTTTTTTACCCTTTCAGTGAAGGTGAACCCTGGCCAAAGGCATTTGGATTGTGGTCCTTCCTAAAGCTCTTACTGTAGCAGACTGCCCAAGCAAGTACTGCTCCTCTTTAACCACTGCAGGCTTCACAATAGTTATGTTAGAGGCCATGTCTTTCTTAGCAGTGGCCTGTTTTCTATACACTAAGTGAGAATATAAACTCTGGTGGTAATTTGGTACCCCTGTTGTCTCCAGGCAACTTACCATTGACATAGTTTTATTCCCACTTGCTGGCTCCCTTACCTTTTGTTCCCCACCTTGCTTTCATATACATCTATATGATACATGGCCCCACTGGTTACATTTAAAACATTTAACCCTTGATCCTGCCATGTACCTGAACTAGTGGCTTTCCCTGTTATGGGTGGACACTTTTAAGCTGGTTTAGGCTGCCCACAATGGATTCCCTTATATCCATGTGCAGTATTGGGTATCTCCTTCTTGTGCAGTGATGCCCTGCTTACTAAGTAGGGATTCTCTTGTTTCCCCAACTTATCTACATATTTACACTCCTGGTCTGCCAACCAGATTCTCATGTCTCAGGCAAAGTGCTAAGGACTTATTCCCTCACCAACAGGTCTGCCAGCCCTTCAGAAGTAGTAACCTGATACCTACACACCCACCTATGAAAATAAGTGCTTAGCTCAGCAATATAATCACATACACGTTCATCTGCCTTGCATTTATGCTTACAAAACTTTTTTTGTAAGATTCAGGTGTTAACTTAAAATAGTCTGCAAAACATTGTTTTACTCTATCATAGTTTAAGCAATCAATATCAGACAATTTAGAAACAGCATTTACACCTTTACCATGGAGTAAGGGGGTCAGGAACAATACCTAGAGCCCTTGGTCAACATTATACTGTTTACATACTCTTTCAAATATATGAATAAAACTATCAAAATTATCAGCCTTTGTAAAATATGGAAGAAATGTACTGACATGTATTGCTTCTGGGGTTCAGTTATACACTTTCCCATTACCTTCACCTTCATGACCCTGACAGAGAGTCAGCATCTCCCTTCTTATTTTCTTTTGGCCTCTAAATGCTGCAGTCTCTCTGCTTATTCTAATTCCAAACATTTGGTATTCAGTTCAAGTCTCTTTAACTCCAGATGGGTTTTTGAGTTGTCTGAGAAAAAGGTGAACTGTCCTGTTGCTGAGGGCTGCTAATTCCCATCACCAGACTGGTTATCCTCCTGATTGCTAGTCTGAGTTCTGACTAAGGTTGAAAGTCAGGTTGGCATGCATCAGCCCTTTGGCTTCACACACCTTGGCCAACTGTTTGTTTGTCAGCTTTTCATAATCCTCTGCTGACATCTTTGCTTGCTTTCCCTGACTAAACTAAACTAACAAAAATAAATAAAACTGCTGTGATAAAGAAACTCTGAACATTTACCTTGTGGCTGCTGAGAGTACACACACCTTCAGTGACAACTGCCTACTGGCTACAGAAGTTCAATTAATATCCCACTACTGCCACCAATATGTAACATCCCCTGTTCATTCAGTAAGTGGATCCAAGTGGGTGATTCTTTCTGGATAAAAAGCTAACATGTTCTGGTTGCAGGAAAATTTGATTGTAACAGCAAAGGTGTGGTCTATGGTGCTCTCTGTCAACTATAGCCATCATTTTATATTGGAAAGACTGAACGTGCCTTAAAAGAAAGGATGTATGGACATCTTTACATTATACAAAAAGGCAAAATTATGAATGCCTTGGCTGAACATGTAACAGAAATTCAAGACCATTACTTTTACTTTGTAGTTGTCGAGCAGATCCTCCAAGAGGATAGAGGAGGCCCATGGCATTTATTTATAGAAAGAAGGGAAGTATTTTGGCAGCTGCTTTTTCAAGCTAATGTTTGGCCAGGTATTAATGAATGTATCTCCATTTTCAGTCTGTTAAAATTAAAGGATTTAAGAAGATAAAGCAGGTTTCCCTTTAAGGGGATGCTGGCTCAATTCTGGCACTTTGACTGGCTGCTGAGGAGTGAACTTTTACATAAATTCTTAGCCCTACTTCCTTCGATTTATCTGATGAAGTTTTATGGTGAAACAAAAATGAAAGCGCTTATCTTATTTTAATTAATTTTTATTAAAGAGGTTCTTAAATGGTCCTACCTATTACACAGCATTTTCTGGAGATTTGCATCTTGTTGTTCTGAACAGACTGGAGTTTGTAAGCTGTTGAACTTTTGTGGCTTTTACTTCAGTTTGTAGTTTTGTTGCTTTTTCAGCTTGTGAATATCCCTGCCTGTGCCGGTAATTAAGGAGCCTGATTCATCACCACTGACACTGGAGAGGGACGTTCACTTAGAACAAAAATGGATACACCCAATATTTCCAGATGCAGCTGTCTGCATCAAGCACAATTTCCCTTAAGAACACCCAGGGAACACACTCAGTCTGGGGTCTGGGTTTTTCTCTCTCTGTCCATGGCCGTAGTAAGGCTCTCCACTGGCACAGCTGAAGAGATGTATCCTCAGTCAGATGTCCCATCCAAGTCCTCCAGCACCCTGTTTATAAAACCAGTGCTTTGTATCCCTGCTTCAAGCAGCTGATGTACATACACTCTTGGAGATTTAATTTGCACATACATGTACACCTGGGAAAGTCTGGCACAAATTTAATAGCTATGACCCCATCTGCCCAGACTATATGGTAGTTACACTGCTGCCAGACACTCCAAAGCCAGCTACTCTAAGGCTTTTACAAGGGTACCCAATTATACTGAGTGAAATTAATGTTAACAACAATGATAGTGTTTGATCAATGCAGTAAGGATTTCATGAGTGGTCACAGAGCCACCAAATAGATATAAGTGCTCTCAAAAGTTAAAATATTCTCTAAAAGACCTGCCACAATGAAATGTTTAAATATATTTTATAATAAATAATAAAAGAACTTGAAAATACAAAATAACTATTTATAGTAAACACCAGAGTTTCAATCACTGGAAATATTAAAATAATACAGATGAATAGATTCATATAGATACAGAAAAACAATACTTAACCAATCTCGCTATATTTTTTCTGATTGATTTAAAGAATTACTATTCCCTGGTCACTTGCTAGAGCAAGTTAAGATGAAGTAGGTGAATTGTCCTTCTTTGTCAGGTTTCAGAAACAGACTACTCCGAGACTTCCGTGTCATCTAGTATTAAAACATAATTGTTGTGATGAATTACAGAATGACATCACACACATCTGGTCATATGACTTCTGGTTCCCATATTACCTCCTTGGCTAGAAGGTGCCAGGATTGGCACATATGTGTCAATAATATACACACATAGAGGTTTGCTAAGATCTGTTGTAGCTTCTGGAAGTCATAAAACAATAAAACACTGACATTCGTCCTACCAGAGCAAATAAAACTTTCTCTAGCACAGACAATTTGTCTCTACTCACAATCAGAACTGTACAACACAATCTTTAGTGCCTAAATTAAGTAATTTAATTTCTTACTATTTTTCAAAGTTAGCTGGAGCTGAGCTTAACCATTTCTCATCCAGCATCCTCTGTTACAATATTAATTTCAATAGTCATAATACAGTCTAAAATACAAGTGTATTTCTTTATCTGTCCAGCAGGACAAACAGTTGGTACATTTTTAACACAATCAGCTTTACACATACATTTTCCAACACAAGCATCTGTACAAATCAGTTTGATATACAATAACATGTAATTCTTTACAAAATTCCAGCTAGCTATACTAGCATATGTTACACATCCACTGTCCTACTTTTCCTGGCATAGCTGGCAATACCTCAGATCATTACAGTGAGAAAGTGGATGAAGAGAAAAAAGAGGGCAAACTACCTTATAGATACCAGACCCTAAAGTACCACCCGCTCAGCTGGTTGACTTAGTCTATGTGTGGCCACCTCTTAAGGGATGTGACCAGAATTCATGATTATCTTGCTGGAGTTTGCACACCATTTAATCTCTGACTCTCTAATATGTATGTGTATATAGAGCTACTTCACAAGTTCAAAGTTTCAAAACTTCAAACTGTAATGTTTGAGACCATAACATTGAAATTTTGAAATATCAGAGTTGTATTAAAAAACAAAATAATCAATATATATTTTTTTATGTTGGCCCCCTGCACCCCCCCCCATACACCTGCTCAATAAATATAACGACTCCAATGTTGCACTACAGTGAGGAAAATGGTAAATTTCCCATTCCATGTTATATGTCGATCTTAATTCAAAATGTTCAAAGTTTCAAAACTTCAATCTTTTGGTCTTGACCATTTGCAGCTTGAAGTTTTGAAACTTCGAGCTAGTGAAGTGAATTCATATATGCACGCACGCATGTGTGTGTCTGTGAGTGTGTATGTGTGTGTGTACATGTACATATGTATTATTTACACAGCCATTGCAACTGTGTCCCTTGAAGCAGTTTTCTAAGCTAACCCTCACATTTTATCTGTCAGTGTTTCTTTTTATTTTGCATCTAAGCCTGTATAATTCTCCCTATACTATGATGCCATGGAGGGGTTTCTGGATCTGTGCACCAGAGATTTTGATCACACAGCCACCTCTGATGGCTTCATTCATCTAAGCATTAATTCTCTTCACAGTTATCCATATGTTTGCTGTATATCATTTCTTTTCCTTCTGGTTTGTAACTATGTGTCATCCACATGACAGAGATTTGACCATTGGTTCATGACTAGGTGCTATTCGCATCAAAGGTTCTAATGTTTTATATGCTCCAATTGTGCATTTCCAGCATTTGAGGTATTGATTTGCCTGTCTTTACTATTCCCAAGATGGTGCACAACCTTTGTGACAATAGAGACAACACACATTTCCAAAAATGGTAACCACTCTGGTGTACATGTGCATCCAGGCTCAAGCAAAGCAAATTAACATGAAAATGCTGTGCAGACAGCTATGACTGGTAAGCAACATTTATAACAGCTACACCTTATTAAGACCATGGCACATTATTTTAGTTTCATCTGCATTTAAAGAAGCAACTTCTTTAATTAGCTTTGTTTTACATATGACTGCAAAATTTGTCCTGTCTTTTGCACCTTGCACACCATCTGCCACATGCACACTGCTCAAACTCATGTTAACGGTCATGCCTTGCGTGTTTGCCAGGTACTGCTCTCACTTCGTTTCTTGGACATTCAATTAATTTGACCAGAATTAAGCATCTTATAAAACTTGCCTTTAACTTTGCACTTGATTTCACCCACATCATTTACCATATTTAATTTACCATTTTGCCCTTGTAGTAATTCTACCTCTCTGGTGATTTTTATTGCTTTTTCTATTATTACCTTATTATCATTATTAAATTATCTTCAAGCTGTGACCTTTGAAACCCATCTATACCAGTCAGTTCAATCCCGATTAGTCTCTTATTCCTTCAGCTTTTGTGCCATTTGTCGGGATTTAGTAAACCGAACAGAAACTGAAGAGATGAAGTGGATAATGAATTTGCAATCAGATCAGTCACCAGGTCTGAATGCATTTGTCCCTTTAAAACCTGCACTAAAAGGGAAAGCTCTTCAGTACTCAAAATGACATAATTAAAAGGGTGTGTATGCTGCTATGGTTACTAAAAGCATCTAAGTGAGTGAACACTAGGAAATGAAGGTATTTAACAGGAAGTTTTACTGGCAAACATTTAGGATTTGAAAAAGGTATTATACCGAAAGCGCTTATCTGGTTTATGAGCCAGTGTGTTTATTTTATTTTATCTTATCATTGTATATTTTATAAGAGTTTTCAAGTTTCAAGTGTTTTTAAGTGGAATTGGTGGCAGAACCATTTGTCTTTGCAGTTTTATATTTTGATGTGCTCTGCCTTTGGTGGCACTACTTACTTCTTCTTCTTCTTTTGCCTTTTGTGCCATTAAATCCACAATTTTCTGCCAGTTCATATAATCACCTTAAAAGTGTTTCAGCACATTTCACCCTTTGTGTACACACATCTGTGAATAGAAGTGACATAAAGCTGCTTAAATGCTAGTGTATATTACCCCATATTTACTATCCTTCTGTGCAGGACTAGCTTAGTCCTGCACGGAAGTGGCCATTTAGGAGTAGGAAGGCAGCATGCCATGCATATTAATGAAGGTGTGCTGCCTGAGCTCTTAATCTTACACGGAGCATGTAAGAGTGCAGGGGGCATGTCTGAGAGCAGAGATCTCAGAATATGCATGCCCCTGCAATGAAGAACAGCAGACAAGTCCCAAAAGAATGAGCGAGACCGCTTATAGGTGTATGCATACTTCCAGCAACATCCCCTCACATGTACAAGAGCAATAGTTAAAACAAAAAAATATAAACATATTTTTTTATGAAACAGATGAAATTTAACCGCAGGTGCGTGGGTTTGCCCATCTCTTAGCTATGGTTAATGCAGCTTAAATGGCAGAAGGGAATAAAAAGCAAGATATATGCAAATGAAGCAGTGTAGCAATAGTGTAGTAGGCAGAGCATTTGCCTTACGAGCAGTCATTCCCAGTTCGAGTCCCACTGGAGCACATTCCATTTTCCATGTCAAATCACTTTATGACCAATATTTTTAGTTGCATAACCTAGTAAATAACATATATTTGTGAACTGGAGTACTGCATTAAATGCAGATGTGAGGTGTCAGTGTCATAATGTTGCAAAGTCCACATTGGGGTAATATGGGGTAATATACACTAGCATTTAAGCAGCTTTATGTCACTTCTATTCACAGATGTGTGTACAGTATATGTACACAGGAATCATGGATACAAATGGAAGGTAAAATGTGTACTGAATAATAACTCCATACAGCTTCCAAATCCCCCACCTTCACAAGAACCATTAGACATTACTGTCTAAATTAGTGCAGTTGTAAGCGGGAGTAATCACTAGTAAGCAAGTATAAGCACTATTAAGCAGTAATAAGTGGGAGTCAGCATATGTAAGCACTAGTAAACGGGTTTAAGCCCATTTGCATTGGGGTAAGCAATGCACACACAGGTTAAGCAATATTGAAGCTAACTGTCTGTAAGCATATTTAACCGGAGGTTAGCATTGTTACCCTTGCGCAAACCGGCTTACAAGTGCTTAAAAGTGCCTTAATCACTCTGTATGCAACAACCACTGTTCTGGCCAGAAACAAAATATACAGCCTTTGCAGGTCTTGAACCCAGGACCCTGTACAGTATAGTCACAGTAGTTAACCACTAAGCCATCACAGCAGTACATAAGACTGAGGTATCACCAAACAAATCCTCACTATAGTAAAATCAAACTGAACATGTGAAAGAAATCTATATACAGTCTTATGTTCTATAACCTACTACATAACATAAATATGTGAACTGGAGTACTGCAGTAAGCCCAGATGTGAGGTGTAATTGTAATAAAGTGTTGAAATTCCCTAATAAAAACAAGGACCCCATAAAGTGTACGTACACATGAATCATGGATACCAGGCACATATATAACATGTAATGAATAATAAATCAATGCCAAAAAGCAAATATAATGCAAATTAAATATTAAGCAATGGTAAGAATTGCACAGGCCAGCTTAGTAGGTGTAAGCAATGTGTAGGCCAGCTAAATCAATTTGCCCATTGCTATACCCCTTTAAACAATGCCAACCTTAGGTAAGCAGGTTTGCCCATAGCTCAGCCTTTTCAAAACCGTCAAATCACAGCAAAGTCTGGGAAATCGGCCCTATTTAAACCCAACAGGCAGGGATACATCTCATAACTGGTTGCAGATTCCCCTTGCAGGCCCCATGTCTGGAATGGGAGAGGTTGTGCACTTTCGGGTGCAGTGCTGGGGCATTCAGGAGTCCAGAGTCATGGCAGGACTCTTTGTCAAAGCCCATGAGCAGAGATTGCTGCAGGGCCAGTACCAGGGTTCCCAATACAAAGCAGAAGCCTGGGATCATCTCGCCCATAACCTCGCCAGTGCCACTGGCATACCCCAAAATGGTGAGCAGGTCAGGCATCGCTATGCTGACCTGAAGTGACAAAAGTGGGATCTCTTGGATCAGTGGATCCAAGAGTCAAGGAGTACAGAGGAGGTACCAGCTGTGTGTAAGTATCACTCCACTACCTGTTAAATAATTGTCAGCTCATGTATATTATGGATAGGCATGGCTAAATATTCCTCTTATGTCCTTCACAGTGGCAAGTGAGTGGGCTGCGAACCAGGAGTCCCATGGATGTCGCTTGGAGAGATTGTGACACAAGGCAGGTTAGTAATACTCTTGCATGTACTGTCATAGGAAATAAATCTAAAAGTATAAGTTAATTGCCTGTATAAAACCTGTATTGTTTAAGGCATGTGCTGCATACACCAGAGTATATGGCAGGAAGAGTTTCATATAGGTTGTATGCAAATAAAAGCATAATAGCCTGACAATGAAGGTCTAACTGCTGGACTGCATGAGTTTACTCTGGTATTATATGGTAATGTAGATTTGCAATCACTTAATAGTTCTGTTGTATTCAGCACTGTTACCCACACTGTGCAACATAAATAAAATGTGTAGGAATGTCTGTATATGACTGATGTAATCCCCAGAGGTCATTTAGTACAACTGAGAGAGACATAGACAGAAAACAGTGAAAAGACAGACAACAAAATCCAAATAGCACATGCAACTGAGACATGAACTTTTATATTTGTAGCACACACAACCATGGTTCAAATCCTGGGAGTGGTAGTAGTCTGCATACAGAATTGTACCCCAGAACTGTACAGATATGTCCAGAATGTGCAGTAAAATGGCCCATATCTGCTGCCTGTCACTCTGTTCCCCTGGGAAATCAGTGGATGATCCCGAATGTATAGGCAGCAAAAAAAAAAACTATAACTGATTGTCACACATCTATAAGAACAAACCTGTCACTCTAGCAACTCCCCAAACTGTTATGAGAGTAATAAGCCAGGTATGACCCATCTTCACCCCCCCATGCTGTCAAGATGTGACCAGAGTGTGTACAGTAACAGAGTAAGATGTATGTGCATAATACTAATGTGGAATCTGGTAATTTGTATGGCAACATTTAGGTAGTGCTAACAAACTTTGCTCCCACAGGTCCATCAGATATGAACACTGTGCACAGAAATAAAAGATTGATACCCTGTACTGGCACTGTTTACTTTGTTATTGTATGGCATTGTTATTGTTGCAGTTGTTCTGAATAATAAGGTATTACTCATCACTGTCACCCACACTGTGCAAAATAATATAACTGTCTAGGAAATCCTGTATAAGAGTGTTGTAATACAGCATCAGAATGTAAATCCACAGGAGAATTATGACAGAAATCGGATAAGAGATATACAGCAATATCTATATAGCACACACAACTGTGATGGACAGTGTTTTAGTGTTAGCAGACACAGCCATGGTCTGAATCCTGAGTGTGGAAATAGACTGCATACAGAATCATATCCCACAACTGTACAGATATGTATAGAATGCCCAGTATATCGACCCATATCTGCTACCTGTCACCTTGTCTCCCTGGAAAATCAGTGGGATGATCCCAGATGTTTAGGCAGAAACAGGAAACATAAAAAATTGTTACACATCTATAAGAACAAATCAGTCACACTAGCAACTCCCCAAAATTCTATGAGAGTAACAAGCCAAGTATGTCCCATCTACACCCCCATGTTGTCAAGCTGTGACCAGAGTGTGCACAGTAACAGAGTGAGATGTTTGTGCATAATACTAATGTGAATTCTGGTACTTCATGTAGCAACATTCAGGGAGCACTAACAAACATTGCTCCCACAGGTCCGTAAGATATAAACACTGTGCCTAGAAATAAAAGATTGATACCCTGTACAGGTACTGTTTACTTTGGTATTTATGGCATTGTAAGTGTTGCAGTTGCTCTGAACAATAAGGTATCACTCATCACTGTCACCCACACTGTCCTACATAATATTACTGTCTATGTAATCCTGTATAAGAGTGTTGTCAGTCACTAAAGGTTGAAGAGGGCAATAGTCTACATATGTCCTGGTTCACCAGCATGTGATCAAGACATGGCCAGGGTCTGTGCAAAAAGAAATGGACAGGTATGTGCATAACATCAACCTGGAATCTGGGAGTATGTGTAGAAATAGTTAGTGTTAACAAACAATTCCTCCACAGGTATACCAGGTAAGAGGTGTATACTGCAGGTAAAACTAGTTCATGTATATAGTTGTTGCCAGCCATACCACTGTCCAAACTAAGGCAATAGGGTAGTGTACTAATACTTGTAAGGGACAGATAACAGCACTGACCAGGAAAGTAATGTGAACTACAGGAATATACTAGTTGTTAATTGACATCTTTCTCTCCCCCCACCATATCTGCAACAATAAACTAAGTACCCAACTCAATTTGTATGTGATGACTTAACTGCAATGTTGGGACATATGTCCTATTGTTTGATAATTATTTAAATCTGTTTCTATGCATGTGCTATGTTAAAATCCTCCAACACTGATGGCATGGTGCCATCAATGCACCTGCATGCTGTTGTAATTACCACTGTGGTCCCATATAAGCATGTGTTCTGTTTATTATGCAGCTGTTCCATATCTGGTATCTGGGATAATGGAAATATCTATGCATGCTGTTATACCTAGTGCTGGAATGTGTTGACTATTACTAATCCACATATGTTGATAAAATGTAAACACAATAGCATGTATGGGAATGCGGGTCCCAGCGGACCCACATGTCCCACGTCAGTTGGCCGTGGCACCTGCCACCAGGATGTCTGCGGCCCAACCCGGGACCTCCTTGCCCATTGGTCTTGCTCCACCTTCAGGTGGAACCACCTCAGGTGATGGGGCTTGCCCCCCCAGGAGCGGACGTGGACAGGAACCTGTCAACCGTCACCAGGTTCGGGTCGTGGTGTGTAGTGAGCTCAACCAGCAGTTTGAAGATCTGCTATACCAGTTCAAGGGCCGCATGTCATGACTAGAGGGTCAGCCTGGCTTTCCGACTCAGCACCCAGCACAGCCACCTTCGAGGCTGTGAAGGTGCACTGGTGACTGCCCATGGTTGGGGACCTCAGTCCCACTGATTCCACTAGGGGGCTCATGGGCTTCCGATTTCCAAACATCCCTCCCCATCAAGGTGTTTACCCCCCACATGTGTAATATACCACACCTGTATGCTTCTTGTTTGTCTTGTCTGTTAACCTACCCAACCTACCTTCCCAAATATACCTACTATCCCTACACCCTTCCTGCACATTCCTAGCTATTTTTCCTACTGTCTTTCCCTCTTTGTGCCCCTTTTTCACCACTTTCCTATCAACCCATTTTTTTCTTTTTTTAAAGAAATTAGCACGGGGGTAAGCAGGAGTAAGCGCTTTTAGCAATAAGCAGGTTTAAGCGTGTTTGCACAAGGGTAAGCAATGCCTACACAGGTCAAGCAATTGAGAAGCTAAATCGGTACAAGAAACTGTAACCAGAAGTTAGCAGTGCTTACCTCTGCACAAATCCACACAAACCCACTTACAACTGCTTAAAAGTGCCTTAATCACTCTGTATACAACAGCCCTTGTTCTGCCCAGCAACCAAACAGGACGCTGCACACCATAGCCAAAGTGATTTACCACTAAGCCATGTGAGATATACATAACCCAGATGTTTTCACAAACATATCATCTAGCACAGTCATTCAACTGTACAGGAAATGAATTTAAACATGTAGATGTATGTGTGTGTGTGTGTGTGTGTGTGTGTGTGTGTGTATATATATATATATATATATATATATACACACACACACACACATATATATATATATATATATATATATATCTATCTATCTAAATAGGTACATACATATCTATATATGTATATATATATATATATATATATATATATATATATATATATATATATATATATATAAATCTATACACACACACACACACACATATATATATATATATATGCATATACATACATATATCTATAGGTTCATAGGTTCATAGGTTGGTACTAGGCTATCAGGCCTAGGGCCTATACAAGCCTAGCCATAACAATTCGCTGGATATTTCTTCCCACAATATTTACTTCCCTGGATCCCTGTCTAGCAGGGCGACTGATGAGATCCCCAGGGTGAATTTTCCTGTCCCCCATCCAATCATCAAGGTTCCTTTTGAAGAGGGCAAAGGAGGCCAAATCCAAGGAGAACAAAAAAAAAATCCTTACAAGGACATTATCTGGAACAGACCTCATTCCCACAACAGGTGTGTGAAGTATATATGCATGTAAGTGACTGTAGTACTTTTTCCATAGTAATGGGATAGATGATGTTGAATGATTTATATGTGCCATCAGGTGTTGTTGTAATGATGTTCAGTTGAACAACTGCTAAGGACAATAGAGTCTGTCCCTGTCGGTATTGGGCCATATCCGTCAACTGTTCAGAGCAGCACTGACTGATAAGATGTAAGCCATTATAGTTTGTGTTGTATAATGGAAAGCATGCATATTACTGTGGCCAATAGCCGGTGGTGGAAGTAATGCCATAATGATGGACACATGGATTCCACAGACAACCATTTGCAGGACACTCAGGTTGGCCTGTATTGTAGCATGCTGAAATGCCATAGGTGTGTGATAGGGTTACTTGTAATCTGGCCCTACCTATACCCCCCTAATGTTAGGCTGTGTCCATAAGTGGCACCTGTCTGTGTTGTAGCAAGGCAGAACAGTGCAGCTGTGCAGGAAGGGGTTTTGAGATTGTGGACCTGATGTCTGAATGCACCCCATATATATATATATATATATATATATATATATATATATATATATGTATATATATATATATATATATATATATATATATATATATATATATATATATATATATATATATATATATATATATATATATATATACACACACACACACACACACACACACACACACACACACATATATATATATATATATATATATATATATATATATATATACACATGTATGTCCACAGATATCCAGATACCCATATGTAGATATATATATAAACATATCTATATATATATATATATATATATATGTATATATATATATATATATATATATATATATATATATATATATATACATATATATATAAACATATATATATATATATATATATATACATCATATATATCTACACATATATAGATATATATCTATATGCACATGTCTACATATATACAAACACACATGCACATATGTCTATATATACATGTATGTCCACAGATATACAGATACCCATATGTAGACATATATATAAACACATATATACATCATATATATCTACACATATATAGATATATATCTATATGCACATGTCTGCATATATACAAACACACATGCACGAGCTGCGGTGGTGGTGCTGCAGTAGCGTTGTCGCCTCACAGTTAGATGTTGCCCATTCGATTCTCAGAGCGTCTTCTGTGTGGCGACATGCATGAATGGGCGTTCCTTCATTGAAGGTTGTGCTTTAGGCCCAGCAAACCAGCACGTAAAAATCTACTGCCAATCATTAGTGGACCAGAGTTCCGCTGTGGCGACCCCTAACCAGGAAAAGCCGAAAGACACAACAACAACATACACATATATGTATGTAAATACATGTCCCCTATATTACCATCACCGTGCTGCATGCTATGTGCGAGGGAACAGCACACATAGCAATACACACAGTTATATACAGCTGACAGTGTGTGCAACATGGACAGGTATGTCACATGTGAACCCCTTATTGGGACCATGCTGCCCTTGTCTGTGAAGTAGGGAATGGGAATATGGGGAAGTATGGCAGGTATAGTTGTGGATGTGGTCCGTGTTGGTAGATATAGAGGACAGCCTACAGGGGTGGTATATGACACATGTGGTGGGTAAACACCCTGGATGGTGTGTGTGGTCTGCAATGCGGAAGTCCCATGGGCCCAATATGGACACAATGAGAACAAGCCTCCCATCCACTGTTACTCACAACAGCAGTCCATGTTCCAAAGGTGCTTGGCCTGGAGGCTGAGCAGGAGTAGCATGTGGACCCTGTGAATGTGTGCTGGGTGCCTCAAGGTGATGTTGCACATCCCACATGTGTCTGTATAGCCCACTCGGGAACAGACACTGGACCTGACTTTGAGGGGCAGGATCATGTCTGTGTGTGCTCCTGGGGAGGGGCAACATCCCCTGAGGTGCTTCCACCTGAAGGTAGTGCTGGACCAGTACATGAGGAGGCCTCAGGGTGGGTTCCACATGTGATGTGGCCTGATAACATGAGCAGATGGGTTTGCAGAGTTGGTTCTTTTGGCAAATATGCCCTTAACATGCTATTGTGTCACTGTTATAGAGCATATATGGGTAGTAATAATCTACATAATCCCTGAACATATCCAACAGCATGCATAGATATCCCCAATAACACAGAATGTCAAATGTGCAGCAATCACAAAGCAAGCATATCACAGGCATATATGGAACCATAGTGGCCCTGACAATGGCATGCAGGTGAATAGTCTGTAACAGACCAGCAATTATAGTGTCCACACAGGAAACATGGCTACAAACGCATAGCACAAAGTGTGGTACAATACAATACCTGTCCCACTGGTAGGTAAGCTGTATCCATACCTGTTGAGTTGTGTGTACAGTTTGTTGTCGCTGATATGGTGGGGGGGGTGATAGAGATGTGTATTAAGAACTGTGGTAATCTTGTTATATGAGTTGCTCAGGCCTGTTTCCATCTTTATATCTTTCAGGCAAGATGTCACATAGATGGCTCCCATCTTGTTCAACTGCTGAAAACGAAGTAGTGCTAACCTATCTAATCCAGCACTACCCTGTCCTGTTTGGCTGGCCGCCCTTGAGCAGCAGGAGTGGACCGCTCTGTGGAGTGACCTAGTCCACAGGGTCAATTATGTTGGACTGCACAACTGCAGTTATGAGCAGGTCCAGCATCATTGTTGTGACCTGCTTCACAATGCCATCAGCATGCTGCTGCAGTCTGGGAGGATCCTCTTGCATTAGGGGGAACCATGCCATCCATCTCACCCTGATATGTGTTGAGGAGCTCCTCGCCAGCCTCATGGCACCTGCCCGTCCGCACAGCCAACAACTGCCAGACAAGATTGTGGAGGTGGGTGCTACCCACACACCGGCTGAGAAGTGTGCAGGTAAGGCCACAGGGCACATCAGTAAACCACTGTTGTGTATGCATCCACATCTGTACAGGTAGATCATGCATATCTGACAATTTATATATATATATATATATATATATATATATATATATATATATATATATATATATGTATATATATAGTTTGTTGCTGCATAGTAGTAATAAACAGATGTGCATATGTGGTAGTATTGTGGACATGTCCTGTTGATGTACTGTAATGCTGCACCAACCCTGTAGCAATGCCACAGGTGTGGCCACTGACTTTGCATCTCTCATCCTCTTATGTAGGTCCCTCTGGTATACCACCAAGGCAGCAGCCTGTAGCTAGTGAGTATGGTTTATGTTGATGCTTGCCAATACACCAAGCATGTTATGGCTATGGTATGTTCCATGCATATATCTAACACACCTACCCAGAATGCATGCTGTACATGTGCACGTATTGTTGCTGTTAAATGCACAGCATCACAGTGGTGAACATGATGAGGTATTGGAAGGGAATGTCAGACACCTGCAAGATAACTAACATCCTGTCATTGCGGAATGTGTCAACAGGGATTGACATAATGGTGGGAGACATGGCCTACAGTAGGGACATGTGTGAAACATCAGCCATATACAGTGCAACAACAGTGTATATGCCAGTAGTACAATGGCAACTGTTACAGATTTACACTATGGCATAACGTATTACTGTGGTCCACATTATTAGCTGGGACTAGGCTGTAACACATGGTGTTCAGTGTATGGGACACTGAAAACTGGCAGACATGTATAGGCCTTACTTGTCTAGCATCTGCAAAAAGGCTGAAGGTGGGGCGGGGGTGTCAGCATGATACACCAGTACACTGCAGCAGGGATCCTAAAGATGCTAAGAATGGCTGTATCTGCACACAGTCAGGTTCGAGGACTGTGGCAGACAAAACCCTACCCCCACAACAATAGTGACGGCAGTGTGTGAACACCAAGGTATGTGCACATAAGTAGACCTTGGAAAAAAACATATTTGGGGGACATGTGTAGGGTAGACTGAACATACCCTGGCAAATGCAGTTGGCCCATGCTAGTATACCCCTGCCAGGAGTAGTGACTGCTGTAGTACACATAAAAGTAGGCACAACAAACCGTCATGATAAGGGTGTGCACACATATGCACACACAGAGTGTATGCATCATGGTCATCATCTGCACACCTAACACATTCCGTATTCACTGCATGTAAATGTACAGGACATATGTCACATATTGGGCTCATGTACTGTTAATGTATGCAGTGATGTGGTCCCATGGCAGATCAAGGAAGGGTGCGTCATATCAATAAGTGTGTGTACACTCCGCATAGCCATGGTATAGTCTGACGGTTGTCAGTGTAATAGTATTGGATAGGTCATACATGGTCCGCTGATGTTGAGATCTGTAAACCAGACATCAGGCAGTCACAAATTACATCTGTCCACATATCATCCCAGTTATGTGTTACTGAAAAACATAGGGGCTGTGAGCATTAGAGCTGACATAATGATACAGTACTACATATTCAGTAATGGGTTGTACACTTGTGAGGTTTGGTGCACAGTGCATGAAAATGTGCAGAACAGGTGCATAGCAATACTGTGTATATGGGTGCAGTGGTATCCATGGGAAGGGGCATCACCTCCTAACACATCACATGCATCACACACATGTATACTGTTGCTAGCATGGATTGACTATAGCTGCATTGTCTACTGTTGTGTACCATATGTTATGCATGTTGACAGATGGGTAATAGGAGGACTGTGTGTACTATCTTTGTGCAACCTCACGTGTGTGTGTGTGTGTGTGTGTGTGTGTGTGTGTGTGTGTGTGTGTGTGTGTGTGTGTGTGTGTGTGTGTGTGTGTGTGTGTTGGTGGGTGGTTATTTTGTCTATAGAGTCACTCTGGTGAAGTGGGGGGAGGGTGATGCATGTAGGATGCGTGTGTGCATGTGTGTGTGTGTGTTTGTGTGGGTGTCCATGTATACACATATGTGATTGTGGGGTTGTTCATACAGCAGCACTTCCGTTTGGACATGGACTGACATATGACACACCGGGAATACTTGTCATGTATGTAATCACAGGACAGCTGATAGTATAATAAGGTCTGTAGCATGGAACATGCATTGGGAGGGAAGGTAGACACCAGGTATGCCCTTAATATTGCATTCAGCATAGAGGTGACCGACAACCCACGTATGCAACACTACAGATGCATTGGTGAATTACTAGACAATGCCAGGGAGTGTATCCATATATTACAGTTGTCACATGATAGGTTGATTGAGCAGCATATCTGGCATGTACTGAGCAATACTTATACATGACACTCCAGTGTGTGAAATTATGGAGTGAACATAGTAGCCTCTCACATATAGGGGCCATACTCATGATGTCTGGACATACACAGGGTGAACACTGAATTTCAGCAGTGAGGCTATGTAAGACCACTCCACTCAGGTCAGGGAGATAATGGAGTAACAGGTCTTGTGTTGTGATCACTTGTCTAGGCATTTAGGGGAATGATACGTTAATGAGTGGTATTAATGAGTGTATGTTACCAAGTGTGATGCAGGATGGAGAACACATGGGAATAAATGTGGAACTGTTTGCAAAGTCAAGAACAGGTATGTATTAAGGTGGTGTGTGTGTGTGTGTGTGTGTGTGTGTGTGTGTGTGTGTGTGTGTGTGTGTGTGTGTGTGTGTGTGTGTGTGTGTGCATGTGTGCACTACTATGTAATGCTGTACAGGTCTTAATGTGTATTTCTTGTTTTCCCCCACAGGTGGCTAGGTGGGTCAGGGTCCCTCCTGCATGCAATCTGATATCGGTATCCATACAGACACCGAAGATGATGATAGTACTGTTGAGGCACAGGTGGGGTTGTCAGGGGCTGAAACAGCTCCATCATTTGACATCCCCCTTTTAGCCACCCCAACTCCACACACAGTTTCAGTGCCTATACATACCCCATCACCAGTGGCCATAACAGAGGGACAGCTGGTGGATGGTGGCAGTGCACTGGAGAGTGTGGTAACCATGCCTACTGTGTCTGTTCATAGCAGGCATACCCAGATGTCTGGCAGTGCACTACATATTCAGATGCCCCAGGGTGCTTGTGGTAGGGCCACTGGTCATTATGCCCCTGGCAGATGCGCCACAACTGGTACCACCAGGCGCATGTTTCAGGCTGTCATGGTGGCGCAGGCACATATGGAACATTACACCAGACAGGGCCTGAGGCTGCAGAGGGCTGCTCTCACATTTGCAAGAGCTACTTCCATGAACTGTCTGGTGCCATCCGTGCTTATACTGAGCTCATGGATAGACAGTCTTGTGAGATGTTGGCCCTCATCGACCATGGTTTTTCAGTGCTTGAACATGTGGTGGGAGTGTGGCGACAGCTGCATGGATGTAGGCCAGCAACACCAACAGCTGGCAGTCAAACTGGACATGCTAGGACACCAAGGGGCTCCCATAGTGGCTGTACCAGCCCTGGCACTGTGGGGGGGGGGCACTGTCCACACCACATCGCAGCAGGTCATGAGGACATGGTCCTGGCCAGTCCCAGGAGAGACCTGGATCCAGAGGACATCTGTCATCATCAGGGGAGAGTAGCACATCAAGGCCTGTACCTGGGCATACCCAGTGAACCCCTGGCAGGCACAGTCCACATGCTCGTGGCCAGAGGCAGTAAACTGCACACCCTACCAGGTATGGTCTGCAGCTGTCCATAAACACCTGTGTAGGGATGCCACATGGCAGAACAGTGTGTATGCATACCCACACACTATACAAACGCACCTCGGGCAACCCCATACCTACACATACCACATCACCATGCCCAGTTCACCTCATTACCCCCCTCACCTACACACATAGTGTCAAATGTATGCCCCCCCAAAGCCTATGGAAACCAAAAACACATGCTGTGCATATGATGATACATGTGCCACATCCCTGTCATCCATAACATCGATGCAGGGACAGGCTAATATGGTTCTGATGCACACGGTGACTGTTCTACAGTGTACCAAAGTACTGCAGTGTAACATGTTGTCAGGAGTAAAGTTTAATGCATACATGTCAAGTAGTGTAGCCATCCAGCAATGATGCATTATAGCTGTTAGTGACACTGGTTGACTGTGGTCTCCATAATGTTATCCATTTATGTTGCAGGTGTACATGTGTCAGCAGAAGGATGGTCTGCAGTCATATTCCACAAGGGGTATGGCACTGTGGTGACACCATGGCTGTGACATATCTGGGGTACAGTTGAACACATGCCACAGGTTTGTATAACAATTATTGCATGTGCCACATGGACAGGTGACCCACTAGGACATGTATAATCTGCAACCTGATGTAGACCCATCCACATGCATGCACACTCTTACTTGGCAATACTGGGAGTAGACCCCTACCTAGGGATGTAGTGCTATTGAAGTGTGTGGTTTCATTGCACACACCACACACCGTTTAGGGTGAGGTGTGTTCCAGTTTACATGTTACATGCAGAACATCCCCAGACATGTACAGTATGCTAATGGGGGGTGTAATGGTTGTATATGGACAATACATAGTGCGGCATGCCATCATATACACATTAACAGACACATAACAGGCAGACACACATCCAAGAGACCTGGGCCTATCACTGCTAACTAACTTGATCATGTGTCCAATGCGTTACAGGTATGCTGCACACAGCACATGCATAACTGGGCTGGATTGTGGTATCAGTTACCTGTATGGTTGATGGTGACAGTGGTCACCATAAAGTGGTACATAGGACATATACCAGGTGTACCTTGGTGTAATGACACAGTACTCACATCCCCTAGTGGATATTGTACTCCCTGACACCCATGATGCCACTCTGACATACCCACCATCGCACATTGCCCATGTCTGTGATACAACCCATTGTATATCCCAACAGTGGTACTACAGGGATATGCATCTAATGCACATGCCACAGGTATAGTAGGTTGTTGCATTGTCATGCCTCACATATGGGCAGCAACAACACAATCTGTACTACTGTGTTGCAATGAGTATTGTAATAGGAGTATGTGGCCTCAGAATGCTGTACCCTACAGATATAGGGACATGCACACATACACACACTTGCCAGAACTCTGTGGGTATCCCATGTCTATCAATCCATTTGTACATCACTGTTGTGCTGGTACTGCAAGGCTCATGTAGCCAGTAGGGAGAGGAGGATAACAGGGTACATGTAATGTCCCACACAGCAGCAGCCACAACTGACTATGGCAGTGGGTGTTGCAGTGGTTGTGAAGGCCCTCATGGAATTCCCAAGTACAGGTGTACTAACACACAGATGCTACTATCCTCAGTAATTCACATGTACACATGTGTCAGTACTGGGGTGCATTGCTGCAGGTGGTCATAGCTGTGTACCTAGCTATTGTCCATGGAGAGATGGGCTGTGTAGGGTATGTGTGTACAGTGGTATTCTGCCACATGCCATGTGGCTGCAGGCAGTCTATCAACACACACCACTGTGGGGACCCTCATGATGAGAGTGACATGCATCAGCCAATCCGTTGGGTGCCTCCTGCACATGGCCACTGAGTTGATCAAGTTGACATGTATGCAACATGTATTACAACACATGGTTAGTGTCTATGATGGAGACCTCTACCCAAGCATGTTCTGCTGACTGTAGAAGTGTAGTGGAGGTACCCATGGTATGTGTTGCATACAGTGTGTTGTCTCCTATATGTGCCAGTTCTTACACAGCAGGGCAGGAATGTCAGTGTCACTCAAGCGTAGGTTGCCTGTACATATCCCAGTTGGTTACCTGCCATCTGCACATCCGTACAGGGACTGACAGTCATCAGCTTGGCAAGTAGCTGTGCAGTAGGATGAATGTGTTGCCAGCTAGACGTTTGACAACAATATGTATGCCATAACTACATGTTGGAAGCACTCACTAACATGTGCTGTACAGACGGTAGTCTACAGTTACATTGTACATGTCAGATCATTATCCAGTAGGGTATATATACTGTGACACAGCTCACATACCAGGGACACAACAGGGAGGCCTTAGAGTCCAGCTATGCCTGCAGATTTGCCTGTTGTCAGTACTACATTAAGCACTTTACTCTTGCCTGGGAAAGCACTGTCAACAGTAGTGCCGCCATGATACACTACATGCCTGTGTGACAGCATGTGTCCTGGGCTACTACCCTTTTATGTAACACATTCATATGGATAACAGTGCTGTACAGGCCTCATATACTTGTGTATCCCAGACATGCCACTCACACCCCTTGCTACTGTAATGACAGTACATAGGTGCACGTATTGTACATGGCATTACATACACTTATTACAAATGTCATTACCCTGCTATGTTATCAGACTGGATTGTGAGAACTGGTTACCAGGGCTAAACCATGCTTAGCAGGTATCAACATTGCTCCAATATAACAGCTAAGCTGCTTTGCGTGCTGGTAAGCAAAGCCTACACTGTGTAAGCTCCCGTATGTTTACCCGTAGCTAAGCACCACTTAGCTTTGTGCAAACCCGTGCAAATGCGCTTAAAGCTGCTCAAAACTGCCTTAACCACTCTGTATCTGACAGCCCTTGTTCTGCTCAGCAACAAAATGAACAACCCTTGCAGAACTTGAACCCAGGACCCTGTGCACTATATTCACAACACTTAACCACTACACCATGACCACTGTAATGACAGCTGTTGTTTTTTCAATATATCTGTCAATACACATATTGATTAGTATTGTACAATTGCCTTTACTTCCACAATTGTGTAGTACTTGTTATTAATATGACTGTTGCATCACATATGTTGTTTTATCATAATGTACACATATCAGATACATACGGTGAGATATATCTGCAAAGGTATACACAACCGTGATGTTTGCACATGACAGGAATATGGATATATACATATACATATGTTGATGTATGTCTACATGTACATACACATGTATATTCATACATATGTCTGCATACACATCTGTATAGTGCATCATATATATGGTCATGTGTATATCTCTTTGTGTGTGTGTATGTATATATATATATATATATATATATATATATATATATATATATATATATGTATATCTATATATGTATGCACATTCTATGTGTACATATATGCCTATATATATATATATATATATATATATATATATATGTGTGTGTGCATACATATCTATTCTGATATACCTATTACTGTCAATATATATGTAGATATCCATAAGTATATGTGCATATGTATCTATATCTGTATATGGGTAGACATATATTGCTGTGTATATGTAAACGCTTGAGTGTTTATATGTATATATAATCCATCTATGTATGTCAATATGTATATGTGCATATATCTATATAGATATATGGATACTTATATATACATATATGTTCACCATATATCCAGAACATGGAGTGGAGTCCTACCTCAGCCCTAATAGTCCTAACCACTTAGTGCAAGGGGATGTCAGGTATGTATGGAAGGTATATATGTAGGCTGTTGCTACTGTAATGGGGGTTGTCTTAACAGACATGTTGTGTGTGGGAGGTCACATTTGCTTTTAACATGTGTGCCACTGGCTACTGATAGACATCCTAAGGACATCATAGTACAGCACCACTGCTAGCACAGTAATAATCCTGTGGACTACAGCAGAGATATGGCCAATAAATGTTGACAGTCTGACAAATTCTGGTCAGTCCAGGCTTGTACACAGAACCCCTTAGTGCAAGACATGTGCGCCAAGCCTGAAATGTGGATGTTAACAGCCATGTAGATGAGTATATTACGTAAATACTGGAATACATATGCCCCCATAGGTTATGCATTGACAAACTCCTGACTGTCCAGACACATAATAACTGCTGGTGCAGAGTTCACATGGCCACATACTACCCACTAGTTAGTGACATACATTTCTACAGCATCCCACTGCTTTGTTAGAAATACATGACAGTTATGGTGGCCTGGCAGTAGTACATCTGGCAAATATCTGGACATAACATCACACTGGGTAAGTACACTAAGCTGCTAGGCATGTAACAAAGCACTGTGCAAGCTACAGGCAGACTGCCACAACACTGACCTACATTTCTTATGGGAGAATACACATGTACCTGAAAATATAGCAGGCTCTACAGGCATGTCACAGCGCAGAGTAACATACACTTGTGTGAAAGTGCACACCCACAACCAATGTGAAAACAGCCACAGCCACATATGGTAAGCTAGCTTAATATTACAGTATATGGACTGTCTGATCAACAGCATCCTCATATGTACCACTCACACAGTAACCCTACATATGCTGGGCCACTACACAGTGTGGTCCGATGCCTTCCTGTCTGTGGTATGGGACATGTGTGTGTTTGGCCCTACAAACATGTAAGCTGATAGGCTACCATGCACTGGAGCAGCATATAACATCAGATAGAACAGGACTAAGAACAATGACATCTATCACAGTCTGTACACAGGCCAAGGTACATATTCACAATACACACATGTTGGCAATCACCATAAGTACACAGACCTCAGTACTGTACACACAACCACAGAATGCCCAGGTTATGTCCTCAAATATAACCCCTACTATACATAACATGTGTAGCAGTCTGATATCTCACTGGCTTGTTATCAGATATGATGTCAATAAATAATGGTGTACAGAACATATGCACCTCTTACTGCATATGTACAAAGGTTGGCAGAGTTGTGGCTGGAGGCACAAACACAAGGCCAGTATTGACATGTTGCTGTGATAACCTCATACATTTACTGTTGGAACAGGGTTTGTTGTGACATATGCCCTATGAGGGATATGAAGTCAGTAACTCTCATGGCTGTCACCATGTACTGACTGCAATCCTCACACTATGCTTCTGCAGTTCTCAGATAGGTGTTTTGCGAGTAACATAAGAAACAAAAGGCACCACACACTGCCCAGTCTGCAGATGACCCTACAGATGGGGTTTCCTCAAAAACATAGCACTGTCATGACAGGTATTAAAACATGTAGACCAGCCATATCCACACACAACCAGTTAAACTGACATTACTCCAAATGCAGAATAGCAACACTTACATTCTGTATTCATGTCAGGCACATCCCCCTCCTGTATGTTGGCCTGTTTCCACAGTGTATGTTGTTAGAGGTAAATCCCAAATCCATCTGTGATGCTATTTGCCAAACACCAGATCTAGGTCTTGTTACACTGAATGAAAAGGCCCAACACCAACATGATGTTCCTAGATACTGGAGTGTGCTCCCATGCAATTAGCTATGAGTAAAAACAAAATGAAAACCCTAGCAAAGCTAGAACTTCCACTGAGTGACCTCCCAAACCTCTTGTATCAGAGGCACATGGGGTACATGTAAATGGTCCTTATGAACATCAGGCATTTCAGCTAATTGGTGATTCTGAATGCCCATGACTTGTTTCGTTGTTTTACTGGACAATTTCAGGCCAATAAAGTGAAACCCCACTAGCTGCGGATATGCATATTTTGGCCTTGTTATGACCTCGTCAGCACAAGCAGAGTGTTTGACTAAGCATTAGAAAACAGGGCTGTTATACCCAGCTGATGTCCATTATCATTAGGGTCACTGCAAAATATCCCAAACAACAAACTAAAACAATAAGTGAGAAGGTCACTGAAAAACCAATCAGTAAAAACAAAATGAAAACCCCAGCAAAACTCGAACTTCCACTGAGTAACCTCCCAAACCTATTGTATCAGAGGCACATGGGATACATGCAAATGATCCTTATGAACATCAGGTTTTTCAGCTAATTGGTGATTCTGAATGCCCATGACTTGTTTCGTCGTTTTACTGGAAAATGTCAGGCCAATAAACCAAACCCCACTAGCTGTGGATATGCATATTTCGGCCTTGTTATGCCCTCATCAGCACAGCACAAGCAGAGTGTTTGACTAAGCATTAAAAATACAGGGCTGTTATACCCAGCTGATGTCCATTATCATTAGGGTCACTGCAAAAATATCCCAAACAACAAACTAAAACAATGAATGAGAAGGTCACTGAAAAACCAATCAGTAAAAACGAAATGAAAACCCCAGCAAAGCTAGAACTTCCACTGAGTGACCTCCCAAACCTCTAAACAAGGCCAAAATATGCATATCCACAGCTAGTGGGGTTTGACTTTATGGGCCTGAAATTGTCCAGTAAAATGATGAAACAAGTCAAATTTTGGCTTTGTTCTGACCTCATCAGCATAGCACAAGCAGAGTGTTTCACTAAGCATTAAAAACACAGGGCTGTTATACCAAGCTGATGTCCATTATCATTAGGGTCACTGCAAAAATATCCCAAACAACAAACTAAAACAATGAATGAGAAGGTCACTGAAAAACCAATCAGTAAAAACAAAATGAAAACACCAGCAAAGCTAGAACTTCCACTGAGTGACCTCCCAAACCTCTAAACAAGGCCAAAATATGTATATCCACAGCTAGTGGAGTTTGGCTTTATTGGCCTGAAATTGTCCAGTAAAATGATGAAACAAGTCATGGGCATTCAGAATCACCAATTAGCTGAAACAACTGATGTTCATAAGGATCATTTGCATGTATCCCATGTGCCTCTGATACAAGAGGTTTGGGAGGTCTCTCGGTGGACGTTCTAGCTTTGCTGTGGTTTTCATTTTGATTTTACTGATTGGTTTTTCAGTGACCCTCTCACTCATTGTTTTAGTATGCAATTGGCTATGGGAATGTTACCACAGCTGTTCCATATGCAATCAGCTAGAAGAGGGCTGCAATTCATGCAAAGGTCATTAACTGATCATGAGCATCACATACAAAACACAAGCTGCTGCCTAAGCAAAGCAGGTGTAGTTCTCCACATCCACCAGAGAAGGATTGAGAGATACAGACAGAGACAAAGTAAGTCAGAGAGGGGGTGGGAGAGTAAAATCTAAGTATGTTTGTGTCACACACCTACCAGTGCAGGGTTTCAAACCCCTGACTGACTATGCATTGCTATCACATATCTATGCAGTTATTGCATGTGACACATAGCTTACATGTAGAGGAGCTCTCCAAACATGTATGTGATGGAGATTGACATCTGCAACATTGATATGGTAGTGATACGGTAGGTGTAGTACACATGCCTGTCCACATGAACAGGTGTCAGCGTCAACACAGCCACACTCTCTCAGGGACTCACACACATTAACACACTTGGCAGGGTCAGGAATACACTTCCTAACTAGTTAGTTTGCCACAATATAGCAATGTGCAGGTATCACATGCACCACAGGGGTTATCTGGAGGTTATATGGCAAAGGGTATGTGAAGATGTCTGACAGACAGCATGCTTCAGTATGCCAATGGGGGTTGTAGTGAGTGTGAATGTAGTTGAAAGCATCATACACCACACACACAGACACAGGGTGCCAGTACTGACATGCATGAGTGCATTGCTTCATGGGTGTGTAGTGGTTGACTGTGCCAGAAGGCTATACAAGGCTAAGTGAAGGGTATAATTTGGCATCAGGCCACATGACAATGGTCTGCAGTGTGTCTAAGGGGTGTAGAGTCTGGATTGGCCCACACAGGTGGGTATTGTCTTCACCATCCAGTCACCTGGGTAACTATTGTGTGTGGCCATTGCTGTGCAATGCTTGCCATGCATGTTATTTAGTCCATGACATGCACACTGTCTGTGTTGTGCACACATCCCACATGCATGTACAGTGACATGTGGAACTGTACCTGGAGTGTCTGGCCCATGTTGTGTACACAGATTGTTATCAGATGTGCCTGTCCTGGCCTCATGTGCCAGGAACTGGTAATGGACAGCAGATTGACCCTGCACCTACATTGATAGCATGATACAGGTATTCCCTGGTGTCAGTGGCATCTGTACATACAGGGCATGTGTTTAAGGCATGGTATGTCCTTTGTAGGTCACATTTGATGGCACCACAGGTGTTGCAGGCATCCAATGGGGAACATAGTGAAGGCACACTGTCTGCGTGTACGTGCCTATTGTACTGATGGACAGGGTGCCATGTCCTCTGTAGTCCACTGCAATCATGCCATAGTTACTATCTGTGGGCAAAATGCAGGGTACTACCAACCTAGCAGTTGTTGCCTAGGCAAGTGTGTTTGTGTATGAGACATGGGTTGAGAGTGTTCTCTGTGTAACACAAGGGTTGGTAACTTTGTTCACCAGGCCTTGATATCACATGTAGGGGTATGGATTGCCACCCCTGACTCTCAGCTATTTCACATCTGTTATCCTTGTAAGGTGGACATTGTGACATATAATAGGGCCACTGTATAATACATTTGCAAAATCCACTCCACAATGAGTCCAGTTGTTACTCACTCACTCACAGCCACCTCCACACAGGATATGAATGACAAACACAGACACACACTTGCCATGTCTGGGATTAGAACCCCTACCTAACTAGTTTATTACACTACAATATTACACAGTTAAAGGACAAGCCATAGAGATTGCTGGAGTACTCTTTCCCCCAAGGTGTATTTTACTGGGTATGACATCATCAGGCTTGCCAATGAAGGTCAGTGGAGGTTGTAGTGACTGTGAATGGACTCAAAAGCATTGCACCCTACACAGACAAAGAAAAACACACATAAACATCCACACTTGCCATGTGTGGGGAAAGAACCCCTATCAAAGTACTACATAACACTACAGCATTACACTGTTATAGGATGTACCATGGAGATTACTGGGCTGCTTTTTTCCCAAAGGTGTATTTCACAGTGAATAACATCAGCAGCCTTGCCAAAGTAGGACATTTGAATTGTAATGATTGTGACTAGCCTAAAAATCATTAGCCCCTACACAGACAGAGACACACACACACTTGCCATGTCTAGAATTAGATCTCTTACCTAACAAGTTTATCATACTATAGCATCACGCAGTTATAGGACGCACCACTGAGATTACTGGGCTACACTTTTCCCAAAGGTGTATTTCAAAGTGCATGAGATCAGCAGCCTTGCCAAAGTAGGGCATTTGAATTGTAATGAGTGTGACTAGCCTAAAAAGCATTGCTCCCTACACAGACAGAGACACACACACACAGTTGCCATGTCTGGGATTATAATTCCTACCTAATTAGGTCATCATATTATAGCATTATACAGTTATAGAGTTATAGAATGTGCCACAGAGACTACTGGGCTACTTCTTTCCCAAAGGTATATTTCAAAGTGAATGACATCAGCATGCTTGTCATAGTAGGGCTATGGGGAGGGCAGTGTGTGTGCACGGGCCATAACCCATTCATCTAGAGGTAGACACATTGCACTCAGGCACACGCAGGTTTATATTCTGCAGGTATGTGTATACAACTGCTAGATGACTACTGCCTTGTACAGTCATGTTGCACAGCTAGCACTTGCACCACAGAGTCTGTAATGCTGAGGGATATCAGTGACTACTTTCTGCAGTGAGTGACATTTGCACATCATGTGGTTGTAGCCATTTGTCTGTGTGCTGGGTGGGACAGGCCTCATGATGGAAGGCTCTTTGTCACTGTCACTCTCTTCCACGCATCTATGTATGTCTACTTTTGGCATATTATAGTGTGTTGTCATTTAATATATGTCTGTATTCCTATCAAATGTGTGTGCAAAGCATGACTGGTGCATGCTGAAGAGTGTATGCACTAACATCTGCAACTGTCAGATATGTATGGTCCACTGTTGTTAGCAGACATGGGCTTCATTTGTTTAAGTGTGTGAGCATGCCCAGTATGCTCTTCTGTATTGAATGTGTGGATCCATTCCAGGTAGTTTGTACTCCAGTGCAGACCTTTTGTGTTCTAGACCTACAGGTAGCAAACTGATTCTGCAAGATATATGTAGATCAGTTGGCAATATAGCGTCAAACTGTGCAAGGGATAGTATGTACTATAGGTGATTGTGTCTGTGCTGTTTCTGCTACATGGTACTGGTGTTAGCAGAGATATTCAGACATGTGTACTGTTATACACTGTGATGTTTTATGTCCGCAAGTACTGTCAGATGGACATTTTTGCACACAGTAATGTCCTGGGGAACACAGGTTGACTGCAGCTGTTTCCAGTGTTGTAGTCAAATGCCTACATATTCATGGAAAGTTATGCCATTCTGGAGGGGGAGCTGCAGTCACTTGCTGCTGGGTCTGTGTATCCAGTTCAGCACCTTGGTGCAGTGCTGGCAGAGGATTCCATACATGTACATCCATCAATGTGACAGTATGGCCTTATCTTGCTGTGGCAATACCTCACAGCTGTACATATTTACACAGGTTACCCAGAGGCAGGGGTCATAAGTCAGGACATTACCCCTATTGTGGTATTATGGGCAGGTTTGTAGCCACCCATTTTTGTGTTTGCAGCCAGGGATAGTATGTGCACACAGCTGTGTGTCGGACCTTGCACATTCCATGCTGCCCATGCTCCCACCCCTCCTCTATTATTATATCCTCTTCCATACATTATGCATACATTCTCTGATATTTTCCCTATAGTTATCACCTCATCACAACTATGTTTTGGTGTTGGCCCACAGTTCATGCAGTGGGACATGGTGGACATGCTACTGTGGTTTGTCCACATGGCCTTGCATATGGCTTATGTGGTGTGTGTTATTGTGTTATTTGGGTGTCCATGACATAACATACATTGGCAGTACGGGAGAGACACAGGCCTTTTGCAGAGGCTTGGTGGTGGTGATGCAGGCCAGCTGTAGCAGGCCATTGCATTTTGTCAGTCCTACAGTCACAGACTGCCATACATTATATTTTCCTGGGGTGACAGGGTAGGTGTGCTAGGTGTTCATGCCAATACTTTCACTATCAGTATTGATCAGGTGGTGTGGATGCTGGCAGGGTGCTACTTACAGCTAGGAACACACCCGCATGGGGCACTTGCACTGCATGCTTCATTATTTTGCTATTGCCATATACAGGTGGGGGTTATATTGTACCCATTCCCAACAGCAGGGATACGACCAGAGAGGTACCTGTGGGTGGTGTTTGGGTGAGCTGGGTGGATGTGTGCTACGGACACTACTTGCATCTGACTCATAAATATGCATGGGATATTCCAGTTATGCTGACTTGTGCAGGGACATCAGCCATTTCCCAATACATCAGTCCTATCACCTTTGTGATATGCAAGTGTTCGGTCAGACGACATCGGTATTTCCTACTACAAGCCCAGATAATGTGATGCATACCTGTATGCACAATTCTAAGGGTGTGTCCATTTCACAGTTCCACATTATATACTGTATGTCTGGGGTATTTTTGCCCTGTGTACTGCTTGTATATCTAGCCCAACAGTCATGCCATGTCCATCTTTCAGATGGTGACACATATTACCACCATACATTTACAATGGCTTACTGCTAGCATATGTTATACTGGGGGGGATTGTCTTTGGCACTGCAGTTGTGAGGACTTGGCCCTGTCATCAGCAGTAGTGGGCAATGGCCATCAGGTCAAACCTCAACCTCAACTGACCACTGTCATACAATATGAAACACACACCAATCTAACACACGCAAACCTACATATTGTACAAATGCTACAATCTATCCTGCTACCTTGGCTACTTCAAGTCATCTGTGCTCCACTGGTATTATACCTACACATACATGTTACTACATGTCTACATCAGATTGGAGGGGGGCACACCTGACTGTTACTACATTTCTACATAGGATTTGGGGGGACAGACCTGACTGTTACAATGTGTGTACATCGGATTGGGGGAACAGACCTGACTGTTACAATGTGTGTACATCAGATTGGGGGGACACACCAGACTGTTACTACATTTCTAAATAGGATTGGGAGGGTGGTACACCAGGCTGTTACTGCATTTCTATGCAGGGTTGAGGGGCACACCTGACTGTTTCTACATTTCTACACAGGATTGGGGGGCACACCTGACTGTTACTACATTTCTACACAGGATTGAGGAGGGGGCACAACTGACTGTTTCTACATTTCTACACAGGATTGGTGGGGCACACCTGACTGTTTCTACATTTCTACATAGGACTGAGGGCACACCTGACTGTTACTACATGTCTACATAGGATTGGGGGCACACCTGACTGTTTCTACATTTCTAAACAGTATTGGGGGGCACACTTGACTATTTCTACATTTCTGCACAGGATTGGGGGGGCACACCTGACTGTTTCTACATTTCTACATAGGACTGGGGTACACCTGACTGTTTCTACATTTTTACATAGGATTGGAGGGGGCACAACTGACTGTTTCTGCATATATACATAGGATTGGGGGGGCACACCTGACTGTTTCTACATTTCCACACAAGATTGGGGGGGGCACACCTGACACTTTTACACATTTGCTATGACTGTACTGGTATGTCAGGTACTCCATTTCATTCTGTATTCTAACCTATCATGCTGACTAGAGGCATACCAGTGTACTATAGGTCTTAGGTTTGATTGACCTACATATTAGTTTCTGACTTCCTACCCTTCAGAACTAACATCCCACTGCCTGACCTGATGTAGTCTGTCTGTGTAGGCCTTGGGGGGGGGTTACCCATAGGCATCATTCAGAGGCCTTAGCACAGCTTTTGTTTGTGTTTGTCTACATCTGTCCTGCTGGCTGAGACAGTTGATGGGTATGTGAACCTCCCTGACTGGCATGTGTGAGTCATATGGACACACATGTGGCCTAGCACATTTCCTGCAGTGGGTTTTGTCACCATGTGTAGTACTGGCTACTATGGTGACACCAGTATTTCTTACAGATCTCAAGCTGCCACTATAGGTGTCTACTATCTGCCGGCATCCCATTCAGCCACCTGATTCCCTTGCATGCTCACATCCATACCATAGATACAAGTAACAACACATATTACTCCACTTGGCAATTGGTAAGGAGAGTGACTTACCTTGTAGGTGTGCCAGTATTGAGAATGGTGCTGGAGGGCTGCCTATGTCAGATGCACATAGTACACTCCCTATACACGGTTGAGCACAGGTAGTGTTATGTTTGGCATCCCTGTATGTGTGAGTCAGAGAGAGGTGTTATTCCCTGGGTCCCTACTGTGTTAGTGCATGTGCTATGCATTGCCTCTTTTCCAAGGCCAGGGCATACTGGGCATGCCTCCATCTGCCTACTGGGGCAGGCTCTGGTTGTTCCTCCTCTGAAGTCACTCTGTGCCTGTGCAGGCCTTGTCATTGATGGGGGGCTGTGTGGCCCTGCCCCGTGCTGTTCCTGCTGCAGCTGTTTCCACAGGATCATATTGTGTAGAATGGCACATATGATGACAATCTGAGTACATGTAGCTGGTGAGTACTGCAAGGCTCCACTGGATGTTTTCAGGCACCTGAACCATGACTTGAGCTTCCCAAACTCATGCTTTATTATAATTCTGGTCTGTGCATGTGCCTCACTATGGAGTTCTTGTTTGGGTGTGTGTGCATTTCTGATGGGTGTCATCAGCCATAGCTCCAGTGCGTAACCAGCATCCCCCACTAGCTGACCATAAGGGATGTCCCTACTGGCAAATCGCTGGTACAGCTGTATCAGATGCCAGATGTGGGAATCATGATAACTTCCAGGGCAGCCAGCACACACATTCATTATAATGCTCTGGACATCGCACATGACCTGGCAGTTGATGGAGCGGAAGCCCTTATGGTTGATGTAGACCCTACCCCGCTCACTGGGTGGTAATTTGATGCATATGTGCATGCAGTCCATAGCACCCACCACCTCAGGGTATTCTGCTATTTGGTGGAAGAGACGCATATTGTTGGCCAACACCTCACAGGTGTTGAGGAAATATACGTGCGCACCGGCATATGCTGGCATGGGAGCCAGGAACTGGTGGGATACCCAGAGTGACCTCCCAAACCTCTAAACAAGGCCAAAATATGTATATCTACAGCTAGTGGAGTTTGGCTTTATTGGCCTGAAATTGTCCAGTAAAATGAAGAAACAAGTCATGGGCATTCAGAATCACCAATTAGCTGAAACAACTGATGTTCATAAGGATCATTTGCATGTATCCAATGTGCCTCTGAAACAAGAGGTTTGGGAGGTCACTCAGTGGACGTTCTAGCTTTGCTGTGGTTTTCATTTTGATTTTACTGATTGTTTTTTCAGTGACCCTCTCACTCATTGTTTTAGTATGCAATTGGCTATGGGAATGTTACCACAGCTGTTCCATATGCAATCAGCTAGAAGAGGGCTGCAATTCATGCAAAGGTCATTAACTGATCATGAGCATCACATACAAAACACAAGCTGCTGCCTAAGCAAAACAGGTGTAGTTCTCCACATCCAACAGAGAGGGATTGAGAGATACAGACAGAGACAAAGTAAGTCAGAGAGGGGGTGGGAGAGTAAAATCTAAGCATGTTTGTGTCACATACCTACTAGTGCAGGGTTTCAAACCCCTGACTGACTATGCATTGCTATCACATATCTATGCAGTTATTGCATGTGCCACATAGCTTACATGTAGAGGAGCTCTCCAAACATGTATGTGATGGTGAGTAACATCTGCAACATTGATATGGTAGTGATACGGTAGGTGTAGTACACATGCCTGTCCACATGAACAGGTGTCAGTGTCAACACAGCCACACTCTCTCAGGGACTCACACACATTAACACACTTGGCAGGGTCAGAAATACACTTCCTAACTAGTTAGTTTGCCACAATATAGCAATGTGCAGGTATCACATGCACCACAGGGGTTATCTGGAGGCTATATGGCAAAGGGTATGTGAAGATATCTGACAGACAGCATGCTTCAGTATGCCAATGGGGGTTGTAGTGAGTGTGAATGTAGTTGAAAGCATCATACACCACACACACAGACACAGGGTGCCAGTACTGACATGCATGAGTGCATTGCTTCATGGGTGTGCAGTGGTTGACTGTGCCAGAAGGCTATACAAGGCTAAGTGAAGAGTATAATTTGGCATCAGGCCACATGACAATGGTCTGCAGTGTGGCTCAGGGGTGTAGAGTCTGGATTGGCCCACACAGGTGGGTATTGTCTTCACCATCCAGTCACCTGTGTAACTATTGTGTGTGGCCATTGCTGTGCAATGCTTGCCATGCATGTTATTTAGTCCATGACATGGACACTGTCTGTGTTGTGCACACGTCCCACATGCATGTACAGTGACATGTGGAACTGTACCTGGAGTGTCTGGCCCATGTTGTGTACACAGATTGTTATCATCAGATGTGCCTGTCCTGGCCTCATGTGCCAGGAACTGGTAATGGACAGCAGGTTGACCCTGCACCTACATTGATAGCATGATACAGGTATTCCCTGGTGTCAGTGGCATCTGTACATACAGGGCATGTGTTTAAGGCATGGTATGTCCTTTGTAGGTCACATTTGATGGCACCACAGGTGTTGCAGGCATCCAATGGGGAACATAGTGAAGGCACACTGTCTGCGTGTATGTGCCTATTGTACTGATGGACAGGGTGCCATGTCCTCTGTAGTCCACTGCAATCATGCCATAATACGTGGGCAAAATGCAGGGTACTACCAACCTAGCAGTTGTTGCCTAGGCAAGTGCGTTTGTGTATGAGACATGGGTTGAGAGTGTTCTCTGTGTAACACAAGGGTTAGTAACTTTGTTCACCAGGCCTTGATATCACATGTAGGGGTATGGATTGCCACCCCTGACTCTCAGCTATTTCACATCTGGTATCCTTGTAAGGTGGACATTGTGACATATAATAGGGCCACTGTATAATAAATTTGCAAAATCTACTCCACAATGAGTCCAGTTGTTACTCACTCACAGCCACCTCCACACAGGATATGAATGACAAACACAGACACACACTTGCCATGTCTGTGATTAGAACCCCTACCTAACTAGTTTATTACACTACAATATTACACAGTTAAAGGACAAGCCATAGAGATTGCTGGAGTACTCTTTCCCCAAAGGTGTATTTTACTGGGTATGACATCATCAGGCTTGCCAGTGAAGGTCAGTGGAGGTTGTAGTGACTGTGAATGGACTCAAAAGCATTGCACCCTACACAGACAAAGAAAAACACACTTAAACATCCACACTTACCATGTGTGGGAAAAGAACCCCTACCAAAGTACTACATAACACTACAGCATTACACTGTTATAGGATGTACCATGGAGATTACTGGGCTACTTTTTTCCCCAAAGGTGAATTTCACAGTGAATAACATCATCAGCCTTGCCAAAGTAGGGCATTTGTATTGTAGTGATTGTGACTAGCCTAAAAATCATTAGCCCCTACACAGACAGAGACACACACACACTTGCCATGTCTAGAATTAGATCTTTTACCTAACAAGTTTATCATACTATAGCATTATGCAGTTATAGGACGCACCACTGAGATTACTGGGCTACTCTTTTCCCAAAGGTGTATTTCAAAGTGCATGAGATCAGCAGCCTTGCCAAAGTAGGGCATTTGAATTGTGGTGAGTGTGACTAGCCTAAAAAGCATTGCTCCCTACACAGACAGAGACACACACACACAGTTGCCATGTCTGGGATTATAATTCCTACCTAATTAGGTTATCATATTATAGCATTATGCAGTTATAGAGTTATAGAATGCACCACAGAGACTACTGGGCTACTTCTTTCCCAAAGGTGTATTTCAAAGTGAATGACACCAACATGGTTGTCATAGTAGGGCTATGGGAAGGGCAGTGTGTGTGCATGGGCCAAAACCATTCATCTAGAGGTAGATACATTGCACTCAGGCACACGCAGGTTTATATTCTGCAGGTATGTGTATACAACTGCTAGATGACTACTGCCTTGTACAGTCATGTTGCACAGCTAGCACTTGCACCACAGAGTCTGTAATGCTGAGGGATATCAGTGACTACTTTCTGCAGTGAGTGACATTTGCACATCATGTGGTTGTAGCCATTTATCTGTGTTCTGGGTGGGACAGGCCTCATGATGGAAGGCTCTTTGTCACTGTCACTCTCTTCTACGCATTTATGTATGTCTACTTTTGGCATATTATAGTGTGTTGTCATTTGATATATGTCTGTATTCCTATCAAATGTGTGTGCAAAGCATGACTGGTGCATGCTGAGGAGTGTATGCACTAACATCTGCAACTGTCAGATATGTATGGTCCACTGTTGTTAGCAGACATGGGCTTCATTTGTTTAAGTGTGTGAGCATGCCCTGTATGCTCTTCTGTATTGAATGTTTGGATCCATTCCAGGTAGTTTGTACTCCAGTACAGACCTTTTGTGTTCTACACCTACAGGTAGCAAACTGTTTCTGCAAGATATATGTAGATCAATTGGCAATATAGCGTCAAACTGTGCAAGGGATAGTGTGTACTATAGCTGATTGTGTCTGTGCTGTTTCTGCTACATGGTACTGGTGTTAGCAGAGATATTCAGACATGTGTACTGTTATACACTGTGATGTTTTATGTCCTCAAGTACTGTCAGATGGACATTTTTGCACACAGTAATGTCCTGGGAACACAGAGTGACTGCAGCTGTGTCCAGTGTTGTAGTCAAATGCCTACATATTCATGGAAAGTTATGCCATTCTGGAGGGGGAGCTGCAGACACTTGCTGCTGGGTCTATGTATCCAGTTCAGCACCTTGGTGCAGTGCTGGCAGAGGATCCCATACATGTACATCCATCAACGTGACAGTATGGCCTTATCTTGCTGTGGCAATACCTCACAGCTGTACATATTTACACAGGTTACCCAGAGGCAGGGGTCATAAGTCAGGACATTACCCTATGGTGGTGTATGGGCAGGTTTGTAGCCACCCATTTTTGTGTTTGCAGCCAGGGATAGTATGTGCACACAGCTGTGTGTCGGACTTTGCACATTCCATGCTGCCCATGCTCCCACCCCTCCTCTATTATTCTATCCTCTTCCATACATTATGCATACATTCTCTGATATTTTCCCTATAGTTATCACCTCATCACAACTATGTTTTGGTGTTGGCCCACAGTTCATGCAGTGGGACATGGTGGACATGCTACTGTGGTTTGTCCACATGGCCTTGCATATGGCTTATGTGGTGTGTGTTATGGTGTTATTTGGGTGTCCATGACATAACATACATTGGCAGTATGGGAGAGACACAGGCCTTTTGCAGAGGCTTGGTGGTGGTGATGCAGGCCAGCTGTAGCAGGTCGTTTCATTTTGTCAGTCCTACAGTCACAGACTGCCATATATTATATTTTCCTGGGGTGACAGGGTAGGTGTGCTAGGTGTTCATGCCAATGCTTTCTCTATCAGTATTGATCAGGTGGTGTGGATGCTGGCAGGGTGCTACTTACAGCTAGGGACACACCTGCATGGGGCACTTGCACTGCATGCTTCATCATTTTGCTATTGCCATATACAGGTGAGGGTTATATTGTACCCATTCCCAACAGCAGGGATATGCCCAGAGAAGTACCTGTTGGTGGTGTTTGGGTGAGCTGGGTGGATGTGTGCTACGGACACTACTTGCATCTGACTCATAGATATGCATGGAATATTCCAGTTATGCTGACTTTTGCGGGGACATCAGTCATTTCCCAATACATCAGTCCTATCACCTTTGTAATCTGCAAGTGTTCGGTCAGACGACATCGGTATTTCCTACTACAAGCCCAGATAACATGATGCATACCTGTATGCACAATTCTAAGGGTGTGTCCATTTCACAGTTACACATTATATACTGTATGTCTGGGGTACTTTTGCCCTGTGTACTGCTTGTATATCTAGCCCAACAGTCATGCCATGTCCATCTTTCAGATGGTGACACATATTACCACCATACATTTACAATGGCTTACTGCTAGCATATGTTATACTGGGGGGGGGGTTGTCTTTGGCACTGCAGTTGTGAGGACTTGGCCCTGTCATCGGCAGTAGTGGGCAATGGCCATCAGGTCAAACCTCAACCGCAACTGACCACTCTCATACAATATGAAACACACACCAATCTAACACACGCATACCTGCATATTGTACAAATGCTACAATCTATCCTGCTACCTTGGCTACTTCAAGTCATCTGTGCTCCACTGGTATTATACCTACACATACATGTTACTACATGTCTACATCAGATTGGAGGAGGGCACACCTGACTGTTACTACATTTCTACATAGGATTTGGGGGGACAGACCTGACTGTTACAATGTGTGTACATCGGATTGGGGGAACAGACCTGACTGTTACAATGTGTGTACATCAGATTGGGGGGACACACCAGACTGTTACTACATTTCTAAATAGGATTGGGAGGGTGGCACACCAGGCTGTTACTGCATTTCTATGTAGGGTTGAGGGGCACACCTGACTGTTTCTACATTTCTACACAGGATTGGGGGGGCACATCTGACTGTTACTACATTTCTACACAGGATTGAGGAGGGGGCACAACTGACTGTTTCTACATTTCTACACAGGATTGGTGGGGCACACCTGACTGTTTCTACATTTCTACATAGGACTGAGGGCACACCTGACTGTTACTACATGTCTACATAGGATTGGGGGCACACCTGACTGTTTCTACATTTCTAAACAGTATTTGGGGGGCACACTTGACTATTTCTACATTTCTGCACAGGATTGTGGGGCACACCTGACTGTTTCTACATTTCTACATAGGACTGGGGGTACACCTGACTGTTTCTACATTTTTACATAGGATTGGAGGGGGCACAACTGACTGTTTCTACATATATACATAGGATTGGGGGGGGCACACCTGACTGTTTCTACATTTCCACACAAGATTGGGGGGGGGGCACACCTGACACTTTTACACATTTGCTATGACTGTACTGGTATGTCAGGTACTCCATTTTAATCTGTATTCTAACCTATCATGCTGACTAGAGGCATACCAGTGTACTATAGGTCTTAGGTTTGATTGACCTACATATTAGTTTCTGACTTCCTACCCTTCAGAACTAACATCCCACTGCCAGACCTGATGTAGTCTGTCTGTGTAGGCCTTGGGGGGGAGGTTACCCATAGGCATCATTCAGAGGCCTTAGCACAGCTTTTGTTTGCGTTTGTCTACACCTGTCCTGCTGGCTGAGACTGTTGTTGGGTATGTGAACCTCCCTGACTGGTATGTGGGAGTCATATGGACACACATGTGGCCTAGCACATTTCCTGCAGTGAGTTTTGTCACCATGTGTAGTACTGGCTACTATGGTGACACCAGTATTTCTTACAGATCTCATGCTGCCACTATAGGTGTCTACTATCTACCGGCATCCCATTCAGCCACCTGATTCCCTTGCATGCTCACATCCATGCCATAGATACAAGTAACAACCCATACTACTCCACTTGGCAATTGGTAAGGAGAGTGACTTACCTTGTAGGTGTGCCAGTATTGAGAATGGTGCTGGAGGGCTGCCTATGTCAGATGCCCATAGTACACTCCCTATACACGGTTGAGCACAGGTAGTGTTATGTTTGGCATCCCTGTATGTGTGAGTCAGAGAGAGGTGTTATTCCCTGATTTGATATATTTGATATATGTCTGTATTCCTATCAAATGTGTGTGCAAAGCATGACTGGTGCATGCTGAGGAGTGTATGCACTAACATCTGCAACTGTCAGATATGTATGGTCCACTGTTGTTAGCAGACATGGGCTTCATTTGTTTAAGTGTGTGAGCATGCCCTGTATGCTCTTCTGTATTCAATGTTTGGATCCATTCTAGGTAGTTTGTACTCCAGTACAGACCTTTTGTGTTCTACACCTACAGGTAGCAAACTGTTTCTGCAAGATATATGTAGATCAATTGGCAATATAGCGTCAAACTGTGCAAGGGATAGTGTGTACTATAGCTGATTGTGTCTGTGCTGTTTCTGCTACATGGTACTGGTGTTAGCAGAGATATTCAGACATGTGTACTGTTATACACTGTGATGTTTTATGTCCTCAAGTACTGTCAGATGGACATTTTTGCACACAGTAATGTCCTGGGGAACACAGAGTGACTGCAGCTGTGTCCAGTGTTGTAGTCAAATGCCTACATATTCATGGAAAGTTATGCCATTCTGGAGGGGGAGCTGCAGACACTTGCTGCTGGGTCTATGTATCCAGTTCAGCACCTTGGTGCAGTGCTGGCAGAGGATCCCATACATGTACATCCATCAACGTGACAGTATAGCCTTATCTTGCTGTGGCAATACCTCACAGCTGTACATATTTACACAGGTTACCCAGAGGCAGGGGTCATAAGTCAGGACATTACCCCTATTGTGGTATATGGGCAGGTTTGTAGCCACCCATTTTTGTGTTTGCAGCCAGGGATAGTATGTGCACACAGCTGTGTGTCGGACTTTGCACATTCCATGCTGCCCATGCTCCCACCCCTCCTCTATTATTCTATCCTCTTCCATACATTATGCATACATTCTCTGATATTTTCCCTATAGTTATCACCTCATCACAACTATGTTTTGGTGTTGGCCCACAGTTCATGCAGTGGGACATGGTGGACATGCTACTGTGGTTTGTCCACATGGCCTTGCATATGGCTTATGTGGTGTGTGTTATGGTGTTATTTGGGTGTCCATGACATAACATACATTGGCAGTATGGGAGAGACACAGGCCTTTTGCAGAGGCTTGGTGGTGGTGATGCAGGCCAGCTGTAGCAGGTCGTTTCATTTTGTCAGTCCTACAGTCACAGACTGCCATATATTATATTTTCCTGGGGTGACAGGGTAGGTGTGCTAGGTGTTCATGCCAATACTTTCTCTATCAGTATTGATCAGGTGGTGTGGATGCTGGCAGGGTGCTACTTACAGCTAGGGACACACCTGCATGGGGCACTTGCACTGCATGCTTCATCATCTTGCTATTGCCATATACAGGTGAGGGTTATATTGTACCCATTCCCAACAGCAGGGATATGACCAGAGAGGTACCTGTTGGTGGTGTTTGGGTGAGCTGGGTGGATGTGTGCTACGGACACTACTTGCATCTGACTCATAGATATGCATGGAATATTCCAGTTATGCTGACTTTTGCAGGGACATCAGCCATTTCCCAATACATCAGTCCTATCACCTTTGTAATCTGCAAGTGTTCGGTCAGACGACATCGGTATTTCCTACTACAAGCCCAGATAATGTGATGCATACCTGTATGCACAATTCTAAGGGTGTGTCCATTTCACAGTTACACATTATATACTGTATGTCTGAGGTACTTTTGCCCTGTGTACTGCTTGTATATCTAGCCCAACAGTCATGCCATGTCCATCTTTCAGATGGTGACACATATTACCACCATACATTTACAATGGCTTACTGCTAGCATATGTTATACTGGGGGGGATTGTCTTTGGCACTGCAGTTGTGAGGACTTGGCCCTGTCATCGGCAGTAGTGGGCAATGGCCATCAGGTCAAACCTCAACCGCAACTGACCACTCTCATACAATATGAAACACACACCAATCTAACACACGCATACCTGCATATTGTACAAATGCTACAATCTATCCTGCTACCTTGGCTACTTCAAGTCATCTGTGCTCCACTGGTATTATACCTACACATACATGTTACTACATGTCTACATCAGATTGGAGAAGGGGCACACCTGACTGTTACTACATTTCTACATAGGATTTGGGGGGACAGACCTGACTGTTACAATGTGTGTACATCGGATTGGGGGAACAGACCTGACTGTTACAATGTGTGTACATCAGATTGGGGGGACACACCAGACTGTTACTACATTTCTAAATAGGATTGGGAGGGTGGCACACCAGGCTGTTACTGCATTTCTATGTAGGGTTGAGGGGCACACCTGACTGTTTCTACATTTCTACACAGGATTGGGGGGGCACATCTGACTGTTACTACATTTCTACACAGGATTGAGGAGGGGGCACAACTGACTGTTTCTACATTTCTACACAGGATTGGTGGGGCACACCTGACTGTTTCTACATTTCTACATAGGACTGAGGGCACACCTGACTGTTACTACATGTCTACATAGGATTGGGGGCACACCTGACTGTTTCTACATTTCTAAACAGTATTGGGGGGGGCACACTTGACTATTTCTACATTTCTGCACAGGATTGGGGGGGCACACCTGACTGTTTCTACATTTCTACATAGGACTGGGGTACACCTGACTGTTTCTACATTTTTACATAGGATTGGAGGGGGCACAACTGACTGTTTCTACATATATACATAGGATTGGGGGGGGGGCACACCTGACTGTTTCTACATTTCCACACAAGATTGGGGGGGGGCACACCTGACATTTTTACACATTTGCTATGACTGTACTGGTATGTCAGGTACTCCATTTTAATCTGTATTCTAACCTATCATGCTGACTAGAGGCATACCAGTGTACTATAGGTCTTAGGTTTGATTGACCTACATATTAGTTTCTGACTTCCTACCCTTCAGAACTAACATCCCACTGCCGGACCTGATGTAGTCTGTCTGTGTAGGCCTTGGGGGGGAGGTTACCCATAGGCATCATTCAGAGGCCTTAGCACAGCTTTTGTTTGCGTTTGTCTACACCTGTCCTGCTGGCTGAGACTGTTGTTGGGTATGTGAACCTCCCTGACTGGTATGTGTGAGTCATATGGACACACATGTGGCCTAGCACATTTCCTGCAGTGAGTTTTGTCACCATGTGTAGTACTGGCTACTATGGTGACACCAGTATTTCTTACAGATCTCATGCTGCCACTATAGGTGTCTACTATCTGCCGGCATCCCATTCAGCCACCTGATTCCCTTGCATGCTCACATCCATGCCATAGATACAAGTAACAACACATACTACTCCACTTGGCAATTGGTAAGGAGAGTGACTTACCTTGTAGGTGTGCCAGTATTGAGAATGGTGCTGGAGGGCTGCCTATGTCAGATGCACATAGTACACTCCCTATACACGGTTGAGCACAGGTAGTGTTATGTTTGGCATCCCTGTATGTGTGAGTCAGAGAGAGGTGTTATTCCCTGGGTCCCTACTGTGTTAGTGCATGTGCTATGCATTGCCTCTTTTCCAAGGCCAGGGCATACTGGGCACACCTCCATCTGCCTACTGGGGCAGGCTCTGGTTGTTCCTCCTCCGAAGTCACTCTGTGCCTGTGCAGGCCTTGTCATTGATGGGGGGCTGTGTGGCCCTGCCCCGTGCTGTTCCTGCTGCAGCTGTTTCCACAGGATCATATTGTGTAGAATGGCACATGTGATCATATGATGACAATTTGAGTACATGTAGCTGGTGAGTACTGCAAGGCTCCACTGGATGTTTTCAGACACCGGAACCATGACTTGAGCTTCCCAAACTCATGCTTTATTATAATTCTGGTCTGTGCATGTGCCTCATTATGGAGTTCTTGTTTGGGTGTGTGTGCATTTCTGATGGGTGTCATCAGCCATATCTCCAGTGCATAACCAGCATCCTCCACTAGCTGACCATAAGGGATGTCCCTACTGGCAAATCTCTGGTACAGCTGTATCAGATGCCAGATGTGGGAATCATGATAACTTCCAGGGCAGCCAGCACACACATTCATTATAATGCTCTGGACATCGCACATGACCTGGCAGTTGATGGAGCGGAAGCCCTTATGGTTGATGTAGACCCTACCCCGCTCACTGGGTGGTAATTTGATGCATATGTGCATGCAGTCCATAGCACCCACCACCTCAGGGTATTCTGCTATTTGGTGGAAGAGACGCATATTGTTGGCCAACACCTCACAGGTGTTGAGGAAATATACGTGCTCACCGGCATATGCTGGCATGGGAGCCAGGAACTGGTGGGATACCCCGGGTGCTGATGCCTGTGAGATCCCCATGATACCCCAGTTGGGTTTTGGGAGATACCTGTGGCTAGTATTCCTAGGCCTACACATAACTCGGTATCCACTGGGATGGGTTCCCCTCTGTTAGTTCTGTGTGTCAGGCGTGGCCGGCACAGCTCAACAATTTGCTGTAGGAAGTCCCTGTCCACCCTATAGCACTCCACTATCTCCAGCTCATGTAGCCCCTGGTAGTTTACCCTGGGTCTGTACACCCTTCTCCATCTCCTCACTGTAGGTTGGTGGACAGCATTCTCATCCTCACCACCCTCAGCCTCTTCCACATGTTGATGTCTGATAGCTGCTGCAGCCTCTATCATTTTGTTGTTTTTGTTTGTTAAATAATATTACAGGATGCCTCCGATTAGCTTGAAACATGACTTATTAGGCTGTCTGAAATTGCTATTTAACTGCAGCCTCCAAACCAGCTCTGTACCTCACTAATGAAAAACAGCAACAGTCATTCCTCTGCCCAAATGTGGGCCAGCTACAGAACCTGCAAACCATAGACCCATAAGTCTCACTAGTCTCATATGGAAAGCCATGGAAAGAATTATCATTGAAATGATCAGTAAGGACATAGGAAATCTCCAGACATTGGACCCAACCCAGCAAAGGGAAGGGCATGCCTATTCAGTCAAGTGGACGTCTTTGAGAAGGTCACCAAATCAATGGATGAGGGCAAAACTCATTCACACTACCTGTCTTGACCTGGCCAAGGTATTTAACACAATCTTCCACTCAGGCAGTGTTGACAAACTCAAGAGGTAATATATAAACCCTTATTTCACCTGTTGGATAGCCACCTGGGTCACAGACAGGACCCAGAAAGTTAGAACTTGGAAGTCTACCTCTACAAAGAGGGAAGTCGCAAGTGGAGTCCATCAGGGATTGGTCTTAGAACTGCTCCTTTTTGTCATTTACTTCTCTGAAGTCAAGGCCAATGTCAAGGGCCTCTGTCTGACTAAATTTGCAGATGAATGCAAATTAGGAGCAGTCATAGAATTCTCCACCAGCACTAATGTTCTCCAAGAAGGCTTGATACAGACAAATAACCTGTGCCAGAGCCGTGGTATAAGACTAAATGCCAAGAAATGCATAATAGTATCCTTCAGGAAGTCATCTACCACTAATAACCAACATACTGACAACACATTCCTAAGAGCTGACCCAGTAGTCATACTGTAGACTTGGGGACACACATTCACAGTAATCTAGCCTTTGACCATCACATGTCTATAGCAGTGAGGTAATTACTTTATGTTGTGCAGCTTATAAGCAAAGGTATGACATATAAGTGCAAGGAGGTAATTGTTTGACTATATTCAGCATTCATCGGACTTTTCAGTGAGTACAAAGCCCCCTTTGGTAGGTACCTAACCAGGCACATCAAACAATCGGAATGCCCAGAGAGGTTCCTCACTAAAAGAATACCAGGTGTAAGTAACATGCCCACACACAGAGTGCCTCAAGGCCCTATCCCTGTATTCTGTCTCCTACAGGCTATTGAGGAGAGATCTATCTCTGGTATGCAAGGCATTGTCAGACCCCAACTTGATGCACCTCCTGCATATCAACAAGACAAACAGCACCAGAATTACTCATTCTAAAGACTTAAACCTTGCCTGTGATATAAATAGGATGTACTGGAGAGGCAGGTATATATCCCAGAGACTATGCCCTCTCTGGAACAGGCTCGCCATCCATGTGATGGAGAGTTCCTTCCTAATTCAATTCAAGCATAACTTGGATGATTGGATGGGAACAGGAAATTCATCCCTGTTTTGGCACTTATGTCGCTAAAGCAGCCTGTAAATTGTTCATCTCCCAAGCCCCTGCTTCCACTTATCAAGGGTACCAGAACTTTTCAGAGATTTAGGATGCATGGATAGGCTTAAAAAGGTCCTTGTGGTCATTAGTTTAGTAAACACCTATTAACTTATGAAGCTATAATTATGTTGATCTACCATGTAGTTTGAAATATAAGTTGCCTATTTGATGAAACTAATGGTGAATCCTGATATTTCTGACTTGATCAACAAAATATTTAGGGCAATAATCAGAAGCAGCTTATGACATGGTATCAGAACTGTGATTTTCTTGATGATCAAAAATAAACAAGCAAAAATGGTATAACAGATGCAAAGTTGCACCATACCACCTTGAGTAATCCCAAGAAACTCAAGAGTCAAATACTTACAAAAAATCAGTAATTTACCTTGTAACATGTTTGTTTTTGCTGAATTTAAACATTTTAGGCCAGCAAATATTTTTCTGCCATGACAATATTTAATGCAGTAGTGTTATTTGACTTCTCATCTATTTGCTTTTAAGTGCATCTCATTTAGGTGGATTCTGGACTGTAGTTCAAGACACACTAGATGAGTTGGGAAACTGGCCATGTACAAATGATAACATACTTGTAAAAATCTGACTGTAACCAGTATTTATATTTAAACTTTTTATTGATCCTGTGTCTGGAATCAGTGACCTGTCTAATTATTTTGTTTCCATAAGGCTATAAAAATGAGATATTATACTTTTGCCCTTTTTTAATTTTTCCAAGTCTTTTGGGTTTCTAATACCATGACTGGACTGGACCCCATTCCTAAATCAAGGTATAATTAAATTTCATGAGATTAATATTGTTTCAGTCTTTGATGTTAGCCTGAAGTGCTCTTTCCAGCACCCGCAATGTGCGCAGTAATGACTCCTTCTGCAACTTGTGTGGAATTACATGTATCGGTAGCATATCTGAGTTGTTGTTGTTGTTGTTGTTGTTGTGTCTTTCGGCTTTTTCCTGGTTAGGGGTCGCCACAGCGTAACTCCGGTCCGCTAATGATTGGCAGTAGATTTTTATGTGCCAAGTTGCCAGCCCTGCTGCACAACCTTCAACGAAGGTATGATTGCAATTCTTTTTATAAGACCTGTTGCTCCTACTACTACTGGAACTGTCTGGGTATCTTTCTTCCATATCGCCCTCATTTCTGCCTGCAAATCCTGGTACTTTATGACTTTGTGTCTCTCTCTGTACATAAGACACTGTAGGCAATGGGTGTAGAGACTACTATTGTCTTCTTTTCATGGACTACTATATCTGTTTTTCTTGCATCTATTTTTGAACTGTTGGTAATAGATGATCCAATGTGATATAAACTTTATAATTTTCTATGATGCTTTCTCACTCACATTTCCAGTGTTTTTTCAGCTACTTCATTATTATAATATTTGCACACTCCCCAGTGCAACAATATTGCTACAATCTTGCCTTTCAGTATACAGTCCTACTGTCATTAGTATACTACAACCAGCAAAAAGATGCACAACTGTTTCCAACTCTGTTTCTCACACATGTTGAATGAACTTTGTAAACCAGAGTGTACATAGTCCACTATCTTGGGTCACCAATATTAACCTTTCATCTTTTGGTTTAAATACACCTCTCCTTATCCATTCCTGCATTCGATCCTGATCAACATGAGGTTGTTCCAAGAACATCATATACTTGCAACTATACTTATGCACTTTCCACATTTCTTGCCTTCTCATCTGATTCTTCACCATATATTCTTTCTTTTGTTTTTTGGCACATTCATTTGCTACCTGATTTTTATCTACTTCTGGTTTGATTTCCATTCCTGCTTGACGCTATGTTTCTGCTAAACTAAGCAGGGAAGTCATCTTAGATTTATTCTCCCGATGTTTCAAAACCTTCACTATGTCTGGGTCTTGTAAGATAAGCAGATATGTATGCAGTTCCACTATCACAGATCTTTAGATGTAATCACTTTCGAGGACACCCATACCTCCTTCAGGGCAGGGAATATATAGTCTTGGTATACACTGATTTTTAGAAATCATTTAATGAGCATAAAGCATCCTTCTGTTTTCCTGTCCAAACTATGCAACACCTTTTGGGACCAGCCAGTCACTCCAAAACTGGAAGTTAGGACAGGAAGAGCAAATTGGTTTACAGCTTGGACTTTGTTCCTAGATGTCAATGCTGTTTTGAGTATTAATTTAAGCTTTCTAAAAATATTCCTTACTGACTTTTATTTGCATTTGTTCATATTTATTGTTGATCCATCAGTTCCCAAATATTTATACACTCCCTCTTGCTCAAGTTCTTTTTTATCACATTCCTGTCCCAAACTGATGTTTTCTTGGTGCTGCAGTTTTCCTGCTTTAAAGGTTGCTTTTGTACATTTATCAAGACCAAATGACATTCTTATATCATCTGAAAAAGTTTTGACCACTTGCAGCTGTGCTTTCATTTCCTCATCTGATGAAATATACAGTTTTAAATTATCTACAAAAAGAAGATGAGAAGTCTTTGTACTTTGTTGTTTTCTGGGAGTCAAATGATAGTCATGACTTAATCTGTTAAATGGACAGCTTAATGGGTTAAGGGCAAGACAAAAGAGCAGTGGTGAAAGAGATTCACCCAGAAATACCCCCTTTGAATTTTTATCCCTGGAAAAATAATTTGGCCTCTAACATGGCTTAACTACAGAGTAGTTTGCCACTGCTTCATGGCTGTTCTAATGAAATCGATCAGTGTAGGGTACATCTTATACATTTTTAAGCACTCTTTTATCCATGAATGTGGGATACTGTCAAATGCTTTTTTATAGTAAAAAACACAAACCACCATGATTCTCCAAAGTTTCAGGCTCAAATAAAACAAACAAGCAACAATCCCAAATACACAAGTGAACCCCAAAATAGCAGACTGCTCCAGTTCTTCAAATCTCTTTATTCACAAAGGTATGAGCACTTTCACAAATTGCACTGCTTCATCAGATGCAAACAAACATACAAAACTGCATTAAATACTCCATTAAACAAATCACACGATACTTTTCAATTAACTCTAAAAGGGACAGTATCCTAATATATAGAAATATACACACTAACTAAAAACATATAAAATAAATAAAAACAATGTAGCTAGTATAAATATAAACTCATTTTCAAAACAGTAACTACACAAGTACTCTATACTAAGTATTGCTACTTCATCTGCGTAAGCGCCTACTCTTTACTTTCAGTTTAATGGGCACCCTTTCATTCAACCCGTGCCCATAGTCGCTTCTAAGCCTGATTATCCATTTGTCTTCCAGTTGTTCAGTAGTGTTTCTAATGTCACCACATCTGCCACTCTCAAACACTCTACCAATAGATATAAATAAGAATGTGTGTGTCAAATCTGTCTCCAAGACATATTTAGAAAGGGCACTGTTTTGACTGCTCTTACTAATATGATAAACATTTTCTTTTATGCGATCATGCAGGGCTCTGTCTATTTTCCCAACATAAACTTTAGCACACACTGTGCAAGAAGCTAAATAAACTATGTGTTCTGAACTACAAGTTGTGTAAATATTAAATGTATATTCTTCCTTTTGATCAGGATGTAAAATCACATTGGTAGTATTTATATACTTGCAAGCAGCACATCTGCCACAGGGGAATGTTCTCTTATCTACTCTCTCAGTTCTATGAGTTTTAAGGTAGCAAAGATGGTTCTTAAGAGATGTTATCTTTTTATATATAAACCTTGGTTTAGTATCTAAAATTCCGATAAGGCTTTCATCAGTCATTAGAATGTTCTAATGTCTCTCAATAACTCTCTGATACCTAACATTATCACTTGCATAAAACATGGGTATTCTGAATTTCATATCCTTAACAAAATCCTGTGGTACTACTGCCTCATTTAACTTAGTTATTTGGTTGGAAAAATAGGGTTTGGCACTGGTATCTCTCACTTTCCTTACAGCTTCAATATTTTCAACAATTTCTTTGTTCTGATAGCCTCTCTCTACGAATGCTTTTCTCAAATTATTAGTGTGATGTTGGTAATTACTTTCAAATTCACTTAACCTGGACATCCTAAATGCTTGACTGTGGATTACATTCTCAAAAATGTGTGGTGGGTGCATACTTCCCCTATGAAGAAGATGGTTACGATATCATGGTTTTCTAAACACATTTGTATAAATACTGTGACCTTTCTTACCTATATTCACATCTAAAAAAATGTATACCTGTACTAGATGTTTCAGAAGAAAACTGTAAATATGTTGTACTACTGTTGATATAGTCCATAAAATCATGGAACTGTTCAGGGGACCCACTTCACAAAAATAAATAAATCATCCACAAATCTGTAATAAAATGAAATAAATTCCTTATATATACCACTCATCACAAATTCTTGTTCCCAGGTCACATGACAGCAGTGGCATAGCTATTGGCACAAGATGTGCCCGTAGCTACGCCATGCTTCTGCCAATAAAATTTGTTGTCAAATAAAAACACATTGTCCACTAATACTGTGTCTAATAACACTAAAATTAATTTGATTTTAGTTTCATCAAAATCAGAAAAAGCATTCAAAAACTTTTTAGCACAAACTATGCCCATGTCATTAGGAATTACAGTAAAGAGAGAAGATACATCCATTGTAACTAACATAAATGTGCTTTGTGAGCTGGAAGTATAATCATATAAGTCTTCTAAAACCTGTTTAGTGTCTCTTAACACACATGGAATAGTGTTAATAATAGATCTCAGCTGTTTTTCAAGAAAAACAGATATTGGTTCAGTGCACCAGTCATGACCTGCGACTTTGGGTCTAAAGGGAGGATGAACAGGGTATTTATGCAGCTTAGGAAAGCCATTGATAACAGGAATAAGGGGATGTGCAACAAAAAAATAATCCTGCAAACTTTTATCTATGAGACCAGATTTAAACAGCCTGTTTAACACATCATAAACACTCTGAATCGGGTTTCTATTACAAGATCGAAGACTCATTTCAAATGCATCTTGGTCGAACTTAAAAGACTGAAAAGGCAAAATATCGAAGCGGCTTTTAAGCGAATTCTTTCCCTGGGAAAAGAAATTGCTTGGCCGCTTCATTACATTGCCATTTTCGGCACTGTAGTGCGGTCTCGGAGTTGGTATATTTAAGTAGGGGGGTGGGGTGGGGGGTTCCGCCCCCTCCCACATGGGGGGTAATGTAATGTAATGTTTAAAGTGTTTTCTTTTTTTTTTTTGTAGGAACAGTGATTTTTTTCCCTTGGAAAAAAAAATCGCTGTTCTGACAGTTCGACATTGTAAGCTTTCGCTTACATAGTGTCGATTAATCACCATTCGCTTTTTTAAGCGTTTGGTGATGTAATATAGATCCTCTGAATCATATTGTCTACGCGTCTCTTGTTAACATTTTCATAAAACATTTGATCAGCCAACACGTTTAACATATCTGCTGTGTATCTCACACTATCGAAAATTACAACTGGACTACCTTTATCAGCAGGTCTCACAATGATGTTAACATTGTTTTCAAGTTCTTTCAGTGCTAAATATTCAGCTTTTGACAGATTATACTTGTTCTTATTCTTCTGCCCAGCATCAACTTTAGAAAAATCATAATAATAATATAATATAATATAATTATAATATAATTATATAATAATATATAATATATTATATAATAATAATAATAAATATATGATACTATATAAATATATATATATATTAATATATATATATAAATAATATATAATATATTATATTATTATAATATAAGTATAAGTAGATATATATATATATATATATATATATATATATATATATATATACTTTTATCCATGAATGTGGGATACTGTTAAATGTTTTTTTATAGTCCATCCATGCCATACTTACATTCTTCTCCTTTTTACAGTTTTCAGTTATGACTTTATTTAACATCAAATGATCCTTTGTTCCATATGACTTTCTTTTGTTCTATTGCTATGATGTTTTTTCTTCTAAATGACTATAAACTCTGTCAGCATCATTTCCAGTGTACAGTTTATACATCATAGAAAGGCAAGTTACTGGTCTGTAGTTTTTAGGATGGCGTGCAGATTCTATACAGGAGTATTGTTTTACCTGTTGTTAGCCAAGGTGGTGTCTGTTCAAAGTGTGCATATAAATAGGTCTTACTCATGGCTAAATCTTCATGTAAAGATGTTAATACTTTTAACCATCTGGGACTGGGGTTTTCCAATTAACAGCTTTTCTTAACTTTGCTTTAATCTCTCTAGCCGTTACTTCATCCCATTGCATATCCTGTACATCGGAACTTGTCATTCTTTAATTTACTTCTATCCATTTAGCATCTTTGTTATGTTCCATGGGATCTTCTTAAATATTTCTCCAAAATGTATTTATTTCTTCTTTTTCGGTGTTGTTTCGATTCCTTTTTACCTTGTTTCCCAATTCTCTATAAAACTTTTTGGGTCATCAATAAATTGCTTATATTATACTTTTCCTTTATACTTTTCTGCATATTTTTTTATTTTTTTCTGCCTGTGCTGATATTTTTAGTTTATTCTTTGTGATAGTGCACGATAGGTCCTGATCTGTTCTGATACTGCGCATCGCTTTTATCACTTCTTTCTGAGCATTTTTGATGATCTCTTCCCTCTTCTATACTCTTCTAACAGTGACACTTGTCTTAAATGCTTTATAGTTTTCTCTATTCAATACTTTTATTTATTTTATGTATTTTTATTTATTTTACATTTGTTGACTGGACTAGTCCAGCTGGATATATGTCCATTTTCAACAGAGACCCAGGGAGAAAAGCTCCTCAAAAACACAGTATAATTATATTAAATGACAGTTTTTACAGATGCACATGATGGCATTCAATTTCTCCCCTTTTTTTCCCTTACTACCCTGTATTTTTGTGGTAAAACTTTATCTATTATTAATTTAGCTGCACAGTAACATATCTTATTTATTTCTGTTATATTGCTTGAATTTCTGTGGACACTCCTAATTACTGTGTTCATTTGTTTTACCAAACTTCTAACTTTTGGGGTTTTATTGACTTTCTGCAATCTGTTTCTTTCATTGATCTCAATATGTCTATCCATCTCTTAAATCAAGCAACTCTTCTCTTAGGTCATTTTCCTCTAATCTGTGGGCACATTCTTTGTTCTCCATTTCCTGTGGGCATTCAGTAGGTAGTTCCACAGCATCTTCCTGTGCCACATTCTCTTCAGTTTCACCATGTCTCATTCATTGCTCTTGCAAATGGGTACTCACTGTCCTATTACCCCACAATATTAGCAGCGTCAGAGTCACCACGATTTCATATTCCTCCACTTGCTGTTGGCAGTGGTTTCCTATGGAAGGCTCCAAAGTATCTTCATCTGGCAGCTGATCATATTATTTCCCACCTTAATTTGGGGATCCAGTGTTCTATCCTGCTGTGATGTTTTCTGAGTTGGATTTTCTACACTAAATACTTCACTTTGCCATTAATCCATAACCTCAGTTTGTATTTCTTTAACTACTCTACTGCTAATCCTCTTTTCTACTTTTCCTCTTTGCTTTCTTATTTTCTGTATTGTAAAATGTTCCCCTGTCTGGATGCCTTTGCCTGTATTTCTCTTCAAACATATTTGGTGCTGCTCTTTTTGTTTTGATTTTTTTTTTTGCTTTCTCATTTGCGTAAATATTATACCATATTAAATCTCTTTTTCTTTCCCATGTCCACATTTTTTCTTCAGATGGCTCCTGATCCTCCTGTTTCTCTTTACTTTGGGGACTTGTTGTTCCATCATGCTGTGATGTAATCTATGTTAGACTTTCTACACTAAATCCTTCATTTCACAGGTATTCCATAATACCATCTTCTATTTTTTAACTTCTACTTTACTAATCTTCTGTTCTACATTCCCTTTTTGTGATCTTATTTTGTTTATTGTGACATTTTCCATAACTTGATGCCTTTGCTTGCATTTCTCTTTGAATATCTTCAGGGCTGCCTTTTTGTGTTGATTAGTTTGACTTTCTCTTTTGCATAAATATTGCACCAGATCAGATTTCTCTTTCTTTCCTTTGTCCATATTTCTTTTTTATACCTTTCAAAAGTCTCTAAATGTTGTTCTTTATATTTTAGCTCTTCCTCAGTTGCTTCTTTTTCCAAATGGACCACAATTTCTTGGTCTATATAATGTTTTTCATAAATCTGTTGTATTAATGAGCACAATTTTTTATTTGAAGCTTCTGACATTTTTTCTTGTGGAAGTATTTTCTTTCCCCTTAACTTCTCTCTTAATCTTTTTGTGTATCTTATGTCTAGAAATTCTGGGCTTCTTGAATTTTTTTATTTTATTTTTATTTAATTTAACATTTGTTGACCGGGAAAGTCTGACTAGGTTCCACAGATCCTGTTTTCAGCGGAGGCCCGAGGAGAAATGCTCCAGAAGCATGTCTTTAGAATGTGGGAGGAAACTGGAGTACCCGGAGGAAACCCATGCGAATACAGGGAGAACATGCAAACTCCACACAGAAGGCACCCCAGCCGAGAATCGAACCAGACAACCTCTTGCTGTGAGGCGACAGCATTAACTGCTGCACCACTGCCGCCCTAATAATGAATAATAGTAATAATACATAATTTCTTTCTTATCCTCAATAGTCCACTCTGTTATATTTATGGCTCATTTGGCCTATCAGTTTTTGTGATTTTTGTGGATTGTTACTTCCTTCTACAATGAGGGGGGAATCCTCCACCTGGGCATGGTATAGCCCTATTATAGGAATGTTGCCATGTCTTGATGATTCTACACTGTCATTTTTTCAGTCCTGGCACCAGTGTGCCTACCAGGATTGGGCACTTTTTTATCCTGTGTCTTGTGCACCCAGCCATCTTTTTTTATTTTTTAACCTACTTCTGCCCATAATATATGCTATATAAATACAGTCCATGTATCAGTGTTGTCTTGGGGAGATTTTGTAAAAAACAAGGTTTACTTTGTGAAGGTACTCACCAAGACTTGAGGATGAATTCAGTTTCAGCAATACTACTCTCTTTTGCTTGCTGGCTGATCATCTCTCCATTCGGACCCCTCATAAAACATATAATGTCTACATGAACAAACCACTTGCTGACAAACAGGATAAACGCCCAGTGCTCCAGAAAAAACTTAAATAATATTAATGAAACCAAAAGGAGCACCTAGGCTGATGCAGAGTCACAAGTAGAAAGGAAAGGCAAAATCCTCAGGTTAAAATCCAAATGAAAGGCAAAACCCTCAGGTTAAAATCCAACTTTAATTCCACTGCAGGTCAGATAAGCGCTTTCACTCATTCATTTGAGCTTCATCAGATCATGTAACAAAGACCTTCAAGTACATAGGCTACATTTATACAGTTAAAACATCTCCTATTGGCTGCTTCTTGTTACATATTCATGAGTTAATCTAAGCTTAAAGATATATGCACATATAAACATGCTAAGATGTATAAAATGACAAAGTGAATATAAAAAACATATAAAAAACATATAAAAACTCTCCATGAACACTCAAGATGCTCTAATAAATATGTATATATAAATATATATATCAAAAGAAATCTATTTCAAGGGGTAAAAACATGTATGTTCCATCATTTATTATAAAATCTACAAACATTCCTCCATTTGTTTAACATAGGTTTAATGGGGGCTCTCTCATTGAGACCTAAACCCCTATCTGCTCTCAATCTAACTATCCACATACTCTCCTTACTCTCAGTATGGTTCCTGATGTCACCTCCTCGTATACTGGGTTTAATATTCTCAAGAGCTCTAAATAGGAAATAATGTTCAGGACCTGCTTGGGCTACGTGCTTGGCTAAGGCATTGTGAGGTGAAGCCTTCCTAATGTAGTAAAGATGTTCTCTTATCCTGTCTTTAAAACGACGATTGGTTTTGCCAACATAAAATGCATCACATATTTGGCACACTGCCAAATAAACTATATGAGTAGTATCACAGGTAGCTACAGCACGTATGCTAAAGTTAGTGTGCATGTCAGGATGTTCAAAAAATGGACTGGGGTCAAGAGAATTACAATAATTACAGCGTCCACATGGTTTTGTGTGTTCAAGAGGCATTGACCATTCATCCCTTTTTGAATAACATAACATTCTCCTTAAATTTAATTTGTTCCTATATAAAAAAAAGAGGGTTTAGTCCCCACAAGTTTACCGATGGTGTCATCAGTACAGAGAATAGGCCAGTGTTTCATAATAATATTCTTGATTGCTGGACAATCAGTACTATATGGTAAAGAAACCCTTACATGAGTTGATCTATCATCTCTACCATTGTCTGTTGTAACGGATCCACCAGTAATAACTGGTCCAAAATAAGGGGCTGCTCTGTTCAGTCTAAGTTTATTGACATCTAAGAGGTTGGACTCAATCTCTTGTGAGCTATAGCCCCGTTCTTCTAGCTGCTATCTTGAGGTCACTCACTTCATTTAGGAAGCCTTCTTCTGTGGCATTTAGCCTAGAGGTTCTCATCCCCTGGCCTCTAATGATATTCTTAAAAATATGCTGTGGGTGCATACTATCACGCTGTAATAGAGTATTAAAATAGCAAGGTTTCCTATAGACACCTGTATTAATCAAACCACATGCTAACTTTTCTATATACAAGTCAAGAAATTCTATCTTCTCTCTAGAGTGATTCATACTGAAGGTTAAATAGCCAGTGAGGTTGTTCAATATAGTATGGAACACAAACAAATCATCAACACTGCCTCTCCATAAAAAACGCCATCCACGAACGTCTATAAAAGTTACATGTTGTTTAAACATTTCTAAATTAAAGAGACTCTCAAATTCCCAAAATGCCAAAACATGTTTGCATAGCTGTTGGCACAAGGTGTGCCCATGGCTACACCTCGCTGTTGGTAAAACTTGTTGTCATAGGTGAAAAGATTGTTATTCAAAATGAGTTCAAGGAAATGTACAATGAGGTCTACTTTAACTGATGTATATTCGCTATGTAAGAGTAGATACTCAGTGATATAAATCAGGCCTATATTATTTGGTAACACAGTAAACAAGGACTTGATGTCAAACGTTACAAAAATCAAGTTATCAACGTCACAAATGCCACCTAAGCAGTCATACAAATCTGTTAACAACTGTTTGGAATCTTTCAGTACAACTTTGTTCTTATTTAATATAGGTCACAAATGTTTCTCAACATAGACAGAAAGGTTTTCAGTGATCCAACCCTGACCAGACACTATGGGTCTCATTGGTGGGTCAATGGAGTCTTTGTGAATCTTAGGTAACCCATGTATTGTTGGTACAAGTGGATTCTTAACAAAGAGATAGTCAAACAATTCTTGATCCAAGATATCACCTTTCAACATATCTAATAACATATTGTTTACGTGACTAATAGTGGCTTGCACTATTTGTTCGTTAACTTGTAAAAAAGAAATCATCTTCCAAGAGTTTAATCATAGCATCATGATATTTGCTAGTGTCCATAACTACTATCCGACCAGCTTTATCAGCTGGTTTGATGGTTATGGACTGTAATGACTGGAGTTTAAGTAAGCTAGTCTGCTCCCCTCTAGTCAAATTACCATTCTTCCTATATTTCTTTAGAGAAAAATATTCAAACAAATCATCCTCAGTTAGTTTCAAATATGCCTCAACTAACGGATGATTAGGTGGGACAAAGTTGCTAAGCTTCTTAAACTTTGGTGGTCTAGTAACGTTATTGTCTGTCAATTCACTATCAGTTTTATCATGAAATAGCAGTTTAAGCATAAGATTTCGACAGAAAAGTCTCATGTCTACTACAGTGTCCGTAAAGTTACTGTGTGCACTTGGTATAAAGTTTAGGCCTTTATATAATAATTTCTCATCACATTCAGTCAACAAATATCCTGAGATGTTATGTATCATAGAATCTGCTGGTATCAAAATTTCAGCTGTATCTAATTTACTTTGTTCTTCCACATCTTCTTTATTGTCTGATGTGGTATATACTCTTCTGATAATTTGTGTTTCTGTCTCCCCCTGCTCATAGAGCGTCCCCTTGTTATATTCTTGTCCTTTCGGACTGGGAGGGGAAAAGGGAGCTCACTTACTACTCCTGTAGTGATGGTGGTATGTACTTTGTGAGGTAACTTGGATCTCACTATGCCGTCATCTACTGACAACCTCTTATTGATTGGTCCCTTCACAACATGTACTGCTGGATATAAGTTAGTTCTGTCTGCAATATTATTCACAGTAGTAGGCTGACTAACTTCTTTATTATTTGTATTAATAGAGCTAGATCCACTCTCACTATGTAAAATAGTAATTACATCATCAGTATCATTGGAAGTAGTAGTGTTATTAATGTTAGCTATATTTTGTACCCTATTACTAGGCGATACATTGTTATGTACACAGTTAGTAATATCCACAGCTTCACAAGCATTATTAACAACATTAACATTTTCAGAACCAGTACTAGGTTCGGAACTCAGTTGTCTAACACTAGTATAGTCATTAGGTTTAATGGTAGCACTATAATGTCCATGTTTAGGCCAAACGAAGACTTGTCCTAAATTAAAATCTCTATGATCTCTAATTATCTTGCTTCTCTTCTGTTGGAGAAGTTTCCGCTCTAAGGCTGATATTCCATCCAACAGGCTTTCAAATAGTGGTTCTATTACAGTACTTGGGAAACAAGAAAAAATTCTCTTCTGTTGTTTCTTAATGTTATTAATGAGTTTCTCCTCTTCAGAGGCAAAAAAGTCAATAAGTAACTCCATGTACTGTTTGCTTACCTCCAAGTTCAGGCGCTGCCACCTTGAAAGCAACTCTGGATAATGTTCCCCCTGATTGGGCATGTTTAATATACGTAATCCTCTCGGTACAATTTTTGTGTCCAAACAATAACGAAAATGCAAGCGCTGTGTTTGCAAACGTTTCAAATGTGCAAAGTCTTTCTCTAGACTGTCTAACAGGCGTTGTAGCTCATCCAAGTCGGGTGTCGCCGTATCCGCGTCATCAAAGCGCTCCAAAGTGCCGAATTGCCAGGAAGTGACTGTTGAACAGACGAGATTCTGTTCAAACCTCTTCTGTAGATGAGAGACTGAGCCCAGGTCTACACCTCGGGGCTCATAGTCTAGCTCAATATCTACAGTTTCACTCTGACTCTGCATAATGGAAAAAATAGTGCAAAGGCACAGTAACAAATAAAGTAGCCAAAAATGCCTTTCCTTTCTACTTGTGACTCTGCATCAACCTAGGTGCTCCTTTTGGTTTCATTAATATAATGTCTACATGTTGACATAGGTGATGTGTTAAAGGTTAGATGTAAATAAAATTAAAGTTTATAAAAATGCAAACAAGCAAAAAAAAAAAAAAGAAAAATTCCAGGAACTTTATTATTTATCACAAGCCATGAACAGTGAGTTCCAAAATGACAACAGAGAAAATTCCTATAGTCAGTGTTTTGCTGCAATGGAGCTGTCTAAGTTGCACAAAGACTATACCACAAAGTCAGAGATGACAGGGAAAGTGAGTTTTATTTATTTTACTGCCTTCTTTCCCTTCTTGTCTTGTCTCGTCTCTTCTCTTTGCTTCTCTTCATTTGTGACCTTGGAGTCGATATATTTAGAGGTCAAGGAGTATGGGAGCTTGTCCCTGTACCAGGCATCCACCCACAAAAAAAGTTTTACTTCTTGTGTGACCCCAAAAAATGAAATGCTTTGGTTTATATTAATCATTTGTCAAATATACAAGCAAAATTAGTTGGTAAATTAGAACTGTGGCAGGTGGAGTATCATTTAAAATCCGTGAGATTCAATAATGCCTTTAGTGTACACTACGTGCACACTTTTCTGAGTGAACAGAAAACACAGGCATAACTCACACTGTCTTCTTCCCTATTATAGTTTTCCTACTGATTTTCTTGCAGCTTTAAACATTGACAGAGATTCATAAAGGTTACCCCAAAGAGTAGACAACATGTATGCTTAGTGTAATGTTTCTGACACAAAAAATTTGGTAGGAATGTTGTTGAATACATACTGTGTACACATTGTGTAGGTGTTATTAAAACTGGCCCCTGGTTCTTTTCTTTAATTTATTTGGTAACCAGGTAAATACACTAGATATGTCTGACTCTTTTCATGAGTGACCCAGGTTCAGGATCACTGGCTGGTTAACTGATTTGCACAGAACTACACAGTAAAAAATGGAGACCGAAGAAATGTATTTATTTACCATGATTGTCCATCTAGGCCAAGCAAGTCCCCTTTTCAGTGGAGGCCAGAGGAGAAAAGCTCCATAAACCTAAAACATGCATAAGTGCATCATAGATTAACAAACATGACAGTTAGGGAAAATATACGTCAGAAAAAGTATTTCATAGTTACGTACAGGCATACAAAACAAACACATCTTACAAAATAAACATCTTACAATAAATTAAACATATTACAATATAAATCAGTAAATGTCAAAAGTTGTGTAATATTTGAGTGTTCCAAAGTAGTAGCAATGTCATTAAAACTACATGATGACATTTGTTAAGATGCTAACTGTTAACAGCTCATATGTTTAATCTTCTGTGCTAAATTGTCAGTTAGAAATAGGCTCACCATAAAATATCAGAGAATGTCACTCAGAGATGAAAGTGTAGATAGCAAAATAGTTTCACAGTATTAAGATTTAGTCTGCTAATTTGTTATGTACATTGCCTAATCTAGCATAAGAAATAGAGTTATTTTTTGGACCATGCAAGTTTTAAAACAGTGTGCTTTGCAGGGGAGCAAGACCCACCCCCTCCACACCCCTGTCAATTATTTATTCCAATTCCGAGATCACACAGTCCCCGGGGAATGGGAAAATTCCCCAACTGCAGGTATTGTGCCATCTCACACAAATGTCAACAATCAATTTTGTCATCCAAAGTGTGCTGACAAAACAGGTCGATTTAAACTTCAATTGGTTATCTGCACTTAAGCTATACACACACACACACACACACACACACACACACACACACACACACACACACACATATATATATATATATATATATATATATATATATATATATATATATCCATGTAGATAGATATGTCTGAATATATGCATGTATGTATGTGTGTGTGTGTGTATATATCTATATCCTGTTCCCTTGTATTTGACTGACTGTATGTTTGTTCGACAAATGCAGGGGTATGATTTAATGCTGACGGTAGGAATGGCCAAACAGTGGACATGTCAATGGTACAGAATGTCAATAAAAGGTAAGTGGGGTTGGAGTTGAGTGTGTGTGTGTGTGTGTGTGTGTGTGTGTGTGTGTGTGTGTGTGTGTGTGTGTGTGTGTGTGTGTGTGTGCGAGTTAGGCTTAGGGCGGGAACTAGTGAATGATGGGTATTGTGTGCTTCTGTATTTTATGGTAAGGTTTAGATTAAGGAATAGATGTAGTGTTGTTTGTGTGTTTGTGAATGTTTGTGTGTCTGAGTCTGTCTTGTGCAGTGGCAGTGTTATGGAAAGTTTTTTTTTAATTCGACACTAGGGTATTTCAGTCATATGCAATAGATCCATATATATATATATATATATATATATATATATATATATATATATATATATATTGTATATGTGTGTATATATATATATATATATATATATATATATATATATATATATATATATATGTGTGTGTGTGTATATACACACACACACACACACACACACACACACACACACACACACACACACACACAAAAAAAGAGAGAGAGATTAGTGTTCTGCAATGCTGACAGTAATCAAAAACACAGTCTAATGAAAGAGTTTCTTCAACTCTTAAAATAGGTTTTTACAGAGAAATAAAGAAAAGAAAAGAAAAGAAAAGAACTTTCTTTGAACAAAAACAAGGGAATTGTTACCATTTAAGTAAGGCTAATTTCCAGTAGCTTTTCTTATGTAAGTCTACAGCTCCTTATGATTTTTAATGAAATGTTCCAAACTCCAGGTGTCAGGGGCACCTTTCATACTTCAAGTTTCAGGGAAACCTTTTATAACTCCCATAAGTCTCCATACTTCAGACCCCTCTCTCCACTCAAAGTTTTAGAATTATATACTTCCAGATGAACCATAGGATCGTAGGATCATAGTAAGTTACTAGGCTTTTGGCCCTGAGGCCCTTATAAGCCTAGCCAAGAGTTTAGCCCATACTTAGACAAATCAACACCTGATGCCCCTGTCCAGCAGGGACACGGGTGGAATCCCAGGGATATATTTTCCATTTCCCATCCAGTTATCCAGGTTGCGCTTAAAAAGGTGTAAAGAGGTACTCTGCTTGACATGGAGATGGAGCTTATTCCACAGATGGGGAAGTCTCTGGGACACAAATCTGTCCCACTCCCACCGATAAGTCCTATTGATGTCACAGACCAGGTTGAGGTTGCACATGCAGGTTACTTGATTGGAGCCTGACTTGCGGATATGCAGCAGTCCCGTCAAGGCAGAGTCCGAGTTTGCCTTGTATGCCAGACAGAGGTCACCTCTGAGGAGTCTGTATGAAACTGAGTAGAGGGATAAGGCTTTTAGCCTATCTGTGTACAGTAGATTTTTAAGGCTGTCTGATGCAAAGGCTTTTTTTTGCCTGTTCTGTGTTTCTCTCTCTATCTTATGATATACCTTCTGCTAAAGACAATCCTAGTAGATACAATCTCATACTGGGCTGTATATTTTTCAGGCTTAGGAACAAGATATATTACATGTCCATTCCATCCAGTATAGAACCATAAGTTCTAGCATTCTTAGGTAGGATGCAGATTCCAAGATAGCCCATCTGACTTTAAGGGACTACCACCATAATGATAATGTTGGATCTTGAAATTCTAAAGCTGAAGAGTCAAGGCCCATCTAGACAATTCAAGGTTGCAGTCTTTCTGATAGTAAAGCAATTGTAGATGGGATTGTCATAATTAATACAAACTCACTACCCAACTTTTAATATTTTAGGGTGCTGAAGGCCCATTTTATGGCAATGTATTCTCTCTCTATAGCTGAATAATGTCTGTTGGTAATATTGAGTTTTTTACTTATATAATGGATGGCTTGATCACCGTCATCTATAACCCCAACCAAAAATTTGTAGACTATAGACTTCTGTCAAATCTTTGTCCCTTAACAAAAATCTTTTAAATGTTACTCGACAAACACATTTTTGGTGCATTAATATATATGGGCTCCTTTGCAACATTCAGCATGGATTCAGAATCTCCTTTAGTACTGTAACAGTACTATACTCTTTCAGAAACACAATTTTTAACAATATGGATGATTCCAAGCAGACATGTGGTCTTTTCATAGATATGACAAGACACTATTAAACTGTCAGTAATAACCGTCTACTTTATAAACTTAGTAAATTTAACTTTTTGTCGCAATATTTGTAAGGTGGTTTGAAAGTTATTCGTGAATTAAAACATTCCAAGCACTAGCAGATGACTCACTATTTAACTGGATACCAAACAACAGCTATCCCAGAAGGCTCAGCACTTGGGCCTTTTTTTCTTCATTATTTATTAATGACATTGCCATAGTCCTGGCCCATCTCAGTATAGTCCTGCATGAGGACAATCATCTGCTTTTAGAATAACATAGAGACACTACCATTTTACAACAGAAACCCCAAACCAGTTTTACTAGACTTTGAGATAGGACAAAGGACAATATGCTGCTTCTTACTCGTAGAAAGTCAAACTCCTAAAAATTTAGCACATAAAATAACTGACATGTTACACAACATGCTACCTTTAGTAACAAAGCAAAAATCCCTAGAAATCACATTACACCCTAATCTCTCATTAACAAACCATACAGCTAATATTAACAAAACCCTTCTACAACTAAAGTTATGCTATAAGCTTTCCCACCTCCTTACCACCACCGCTCCCACAGCTATAGCTAGAAACTTACTTAGACCAAAAATTGAATATGGCCGTCCATTAATAACTCTTCATTCTACTACAAACATGCTCAAAACACAAACTATTATAATCAAGATCAGTCAAGTACTCATCATTGCCATCTTCTCCAATGTTTCATGTGGCTAACCATTAATGAAAGAGCAACCTCTGCTGAGTTCAAAGATATACAAGTTATTGTAAAGGGAGCATTGTCCACTTAAAAGATCCAAGTTACAAATTAAACAACCTAACTATGCTCTCAGAGACCATCAGGAAGAGAGCTTAACATTTACTAGGCATTGTTTCAAGACAGCAACAGGAAAATATGCATTCTCTAAGCTAGTTTGCACAATCTGGAATAGACTCCTAGTAGAACCTAGTGATCAAAACACTCTGGAGGCATTTAAAACTAAAGTAAAATAACAACTGCAGCAAGGCATCAAATGTCTGTGCTTTAGAGATAATGGGTAGTTAGTAATTGATAGTTAGTCATCGCAAACCCTGCCCATGTCAAAAGCTCCTGCACTTAGTATGGTTATGGGCTTCAGGCCAGTTATTTTACATTAAGAAGGTTTGTAATCTTCACTCATGTTGGAGTAGGGGGTAGATTCTACCCTTCTGAGCTGGGAATTTCTGGTGCGCCTTGTTTGCTGTAGCATAGACTAGATTCAGACCTGCTGAACCTAGTTTTATTTGTATAACTTGAGCACTAATCCAGGTCATCTGTTTTTGAAGAAGGTTCCCCTGGACCCTTGTGGCAGGAATGTGCAGTTAGGACTTGTCTGACTGAAGACTGCTGGAACAGGGCTCAGTTTTTAGCTTTTTTATTGATTAATTGGTTAATTTGTTTAAATCAGTTTGCTCGTTTGCTACTGTTATATTAAAACAAAAGTTCTAGCTTGTTTTGCTTGTTTTCCCACCTTTCCTGTTACTAGAGTAGTCCAGATACAGATTTGCTGTATTCAAGACTGCATTGTAGTTTCTGAGTTCCCCAGATGTTTCTATGTTAGAGGGAATCCTTTCAGCTTATCAGTGGGAGTGGTAAGCACTAGGTAGTCTATGTACCACAAGAGGAGTGGTTTCTAGCTCTGAAATCGTAGCTTATTGGCTGTTTGGGCAGCTTTTCTATCCCTTTCAACTTTCTGCTTTAAAAGCCCGTGTTTGTGCAGGTTTGCATGCCATGCAGTGCCACTAAGCTGGGGTAAACTATTACCAGAGCCAGAAAGCCTGCTCTTCAATATTTTCCTTAGATCTTGCTAGTTCGTTTCTCTCATGCATTGAACTAGCTTATTCTCCTAGCACTTCATCTGGCTTCTTGTAACAATTATTGTATCACACATAAGTGCTAATAGCACTAAACGTCCTATAAGGAAACAGCTCCAGTACTTAATAATGACCATCCCTCCTGGCATGACTAAAGGTCAGTTCCCTGTACTTTTGCCTATTAATATGGTGAACTTGGGCATTCTGAGGCAGTGTAGCAACTGCCTCATGAATGCAGACAACCCTCTCCTCTTACCTCCCAACATTCAGACTTGTGAGAGATGCACTTATATATCCAAAATGGAAACCATGCATTCTCCATCCAAGACCAAAATAGCTAGTCAAGAGGAGAAAGTCAACACCTACACCACACCACATGGAACACATAGCCCTCCAGAACACCCACCATCACAGCTCTCACATAAAAACACAAATCACACACCCACCTTCTCAGAGGCTCTCAATAGAAATCTACCCAAACAGCAAAGACCTCCAAATCAGAAATGCATTGAACCACCACAACACAGCACAAATCACAAGACACATAGTTCACCTACACAGTTGCCCATCAACCTAAGCCCCTAATGGAAAACAGCTTGCCCAATGCACTACTCATAGGTGACTCGATAGTGAGGCATACTGATTTCCCACTCACTAGGTTTAATAAAGAGAAGGTAACAGTCAGCTGTCTGTCAGGTGCCAGGATCCAACACATAACACACTCACTCAGGTCACTCCACAACAAGTACAAGTATGACTCTGTCATTGTCCATGTGGGTGTGAATGACCTGAAATGCACATCCCTGGACTACCTGAAAAGAGACATGGAGGAGCTCTCGGATTATGTGGCCCAGGCAGGTATGACCCTAACCTTGAGCAGCAGCCTTACTGTTGCCCAGAATGATACTGCAGTACAAGCAGAAAATGCTTGACTTCAACAATTGGCTAAGTTTCTGGTGTCATTCTAAGGGGATACAGTATCTGTCTGATTGGGATGACATGATTGACAGACCTCGATGCTTTGCCAGAGATGGCCTGCATCTGTCACCCCTAGATTTCCAGATACTGGCTAAGGCTCTTGCCACCCCTATAGTGCCTTTTTAGGCAGTACTCCAAAGACCAAATTAGCACCATGTCAGCTGTAAAAAAATGCAATCTGAGGGTCATGCTGCTCAATACTAGAAGTCTAAATCTCAAGATGCATTTGCTCGAAGCACTCCTCAAAATGGAGAACATCAACATTTGTGCTGTAACGGAGACCTGGTTTAAAGCAGCAGAAACCACCCATGCGCTGCCAGGCTATAACTCATTCCAAATCTTTCAGCCCCAGAACATGGACCGGAGCTCCAAAGATGGTGGTGTCTCCATATTCATAAAGGATATGCACACCTCCAGACTAGTAGCCCATCATAATGTATTCAGGTACAACTAACAGTGGGTAAGATGGCAATCCAGGTCGTAGCCTGCTATAGGTCCCCAGCCATGTCCCGAGACTCTCACTCCATGTTCCTAAGCACCCTTGAAACTATTAGGGTCCAACCCAACATTCTTATACTGGGTGACTTCAACTACCCCTCCATCAACTGGGAAAACTACTCATGCCCAATACACTTGCCCAACACTTCCTAGAATTCATTAATTCCAATGCCCTAGACCAGCTCATCCTTACCTCCCACTAAAGGAAGCAACGTCCTTGACCTGGTTATTACTAACATGGGCAACCATTGCTCTACACCAATAGTCAATTCCTCCCAGGTTAGATCTGACCAGAAACTAATTACCATGGAAATCCACATCTCATCCACATCCCCAGCAAAGGTAACCACCATGAAAAACGTCTCCAAAGTTGACTTTAGGCTCCTAAAAACAGAGGTGGCTAACTTCACAGCACCCACACAAATGGAAAATAGGTGCATGACCACTGAATCATACACCGATGCATTGTACAAACACATACATAAATGCATGGAACTAACCATACCCAACCAAACCAAGACACTCTCCTCCAAAAAAAGGACGTCAATCTGGTGGTCCCCTGCCATTAAAACACTCTACAACAGAAGGAAGAAACTGAAAAGGGTGAAGTCCCAAGACTCTAAAAACTCCTCTACTAGCCTCAACAAAAAGTTGAGATCCCTCATTAAAACCTCTAAAGCTAGCTATGAAGGCAGAATTGTGGCAGACACTAAAAACAACCACAAAGCCTTCTATGGTTATATCAAGAATCTCCACGGCAAATATCAGATTTGCTCTGAGTTATTGCACAATGGTACCTCCTATACTAAGCCAACAGATATTGCTAACATACAGGCCGACAGATTCATTGCCACTGTGGTCAGAAAGTCCTTCTATGTGTCGAGTATAATGCCCCATTTGGCATGTACCTCACTAAAGACCTGCAGCAGTTGGAAAGGCCACAAAAGTACCTCACAAAGAGGTTCCTAGGCCTTAAACACATGCCCTTCATGGACAGACTCAAAAAACTCCAGCTTTTCTCCGTCTCATATTGTCTTTTAAGAGGCGATCTCTGCTTGACTTACAAAGCCATGTCTGACCCAGCCCTATTAGAAATGTTACACCAAAACAAATCCCAATCCCTCCACATCACACGCTCCAGAGACCTCAACCTCATTACCACAATCAACGTAACATGCTGGAGGGACAGGCTCATAACCCAGAGACTGCCCATGCTTTGGAGTAGACTTCTCATACATGTCAAGCAGAGCACCTCACTGGCCCTCTTCAAGAGAAATCTTGATGAGTGGATGGGAAATAGAAAGTTCAACTCAGGGATCACTCCAGTGTCTCTACTTGATAGAGGCACCAGGAGCTAACTTTGGGTGGCATGATGCCAGGGCACTTCTATGGGCTAGACTTGTAAGGCTCCAGGGCCATTGGCCTCGTACACACCTATGAACCTATGAACCTATATCTGGAATATTTGAATGATGTTTAGAATGATGTGTAGTAAAGCACTCATGACTTTCTTAATTTTATGCACTTTTTGAACTGTTTACCTACTCTGTGTATTTTGTCTCTAACCATGTTATATGTACTACTGTTTTGTATGCATCATGGTACTAATAATCACTGCACTTTTTTTGCACCACTGAGCCTGGGTTATGGCTGAAATACATCTGATAACCTACCTGAGTAACATACTGAAAAATAAATACAAATAAAATTAACCAGAGACAAGATTATGTCTATGCCTATATCAGAGACTTCTGATTACATAGTAAAACTGCTTGGGAAGGTCTGAGACTAATAACTTAGGCACTGATCACAGCATGTCTTGTAAAGACTTATTGTACCTAAATTGTCCGCTTAACCTTCAAGGGAAACTTGCCCTTTGGCACGTCAGTCAGTGGACAAGCGATGGCACAAATTTTAAATACATTTATGATAATATCTATATAAGCCTAAAAAGCCTTAACCTGTTTTTTAGTAGTCGGCATAGCTAATTTTGTGCTTCTTCAATTTGTTTATTCTGTGATTTCACTATTCTTCAGCCTGTTATATAACACAAATTATGTTATTCTGCTGTGTTTCTCCTGCACTTAGCCGGGGAAAAAAATGGCTGGATCATTAGGGAGATGGCTTTCCCAATTTTTAAAAAGTATTACAATATCACTGAGGTAGGCTGCAGTATATCTGGTATGGAGTGTTAAGAATTTTGTCCATCAGCCATTGGAATGTTGCAGATGCTTCATGGAGATCATTTTAATTGCATAGCACATCTGGTAACAAAAAAAAAAAATATTTTCTCTGTTTTAATATTCATTCATTTGCCAGTTTTCTCAATGACGCAACAGTCATTTATGTATATGTCATTTTATATATATATATATATATATATATATATATATATATATATATATATATATATATATATATATATATATATTATGGTATACTATCATAATCGTGAAGGGCACAATGTAATTTGCTCGTGTGAGTGACTCAAAACACCGACAATGGCAGAGGAAGAAAGTCAGTATGTCGAATGTTATTCTACATATTCAAATTCATCATTATTCGACATCCTATTTCCCCTGCACCTTTTGCAACAGTAAGGTAAGTCCTGTTTTTTAGCAGTATGACTGTACTGCACAATACTGAAATTCATGTTTTTTGCAGGGGGGCAAGCCCCCCTGCACCCCCCACAGGGGACTGCACTCCCCACACCCCCTGTGAATTATATATTCCAAATCCAAGATCACGCTACAGTGAGGAAAAGGATACATTTTCCAATCTGCACTGTACCATGATCACTATTCATAACATCGACCACGTATCAGCAAATGTACAGTGACATTCACTGCACCGGACACTCGCAAACATGAAGGTTGGCAATATGGGAGTCAGCCAACTGTCATTCAACATCCCATTGTCGCCGAACCTTCATTCTTTATTCTGATAGAGAAAATAAATATTTTTATATATATATATATAGGGTCTATATTAGAACATCAGCATTTCAAAACTTTGAATGTTCTAATATCGAACCCTATTTAACGAAAGTTGAAAACATCAAACATACAGAACAACAAATTTTTTTCCTAGGGAAAAAATTTGCTGTTCCAAAACACATACACACAACACAAGCACACAAAACAAACAGAAATCCACACACATACACCTAAAATCTTACATCTAACCCTACACTAAACTATACACACACCACTAACTATCCACTTACCTTAACTCAAACCCTAACCCTATGGTCCATCATTATCGCACACTCGCCTCACCCGCACCCTAACCCTAACTCACCTAACCCGCCCGAACCCTCACATCCACACAATCGCACACTTACCTGACCCGCACCCTAAGCCTAACTCACCTAACCCTTCCTAACCCCTATGTCCACACGATCGCACACATACCTAACCCGCGTCTTAACTCTAACTCATCTAACCCACCCTAAACATCACGTCCACACAATTGCACACATACCTAACCTGCACCCTAACCCTAACTAACCTAACCCGCACTCAATCGCACACTTACCTGAACCCGACCCGTAACTTTCCACCACAGCGCTGAAAATACTGAAGTAACAGAAACAGACAGATGAATTCTTTCTCTAGGAAAAAATTTGGTTTTCTGTTGCTTCGATATTTTCAGCTTTCGTTGAATAGGGTTTGATATTAGAACATTCAAAGTTTTGAAACTTTGATGTTCTAATATAGACCCTATATATACATATATATATATATATATATATATATATATATGTGTGTGTGTGTGTGTGTGTGTGTGTGTGTGTGTGTGTGTGTGTGTGTGTGTGTTTGTACATGTGCTCATTATATATACTTATATACATACATACAATCATACAAATATTTCAAGCACAGGGATTAATGCCCTTCCAACCTGCCAATATATGTGTCCAAGCTGTTCTTAAAATATCTAAACTAGTGCTTGCTTTAATGTAATTTGGTAGTCTGTTCCATGTATCAGCTGCTGTCTCAGACAACTTATTAGTACACTTCTCATTCCTATAGAATTTCTACATAGGTTGTCTGATGATTCTCTAGTACTTTTTAATAACCCCAAACATTCCCAGAGGTAGTTATCACTAAATGCCCTATATACCTGAATAAGATTTCCTCTTAGATATCTGTATGAGGTGCTGTACAAATTCAGATATTTTAATCTTTCATAATAACTTAAATTTTCACATCCATGGATGCCCTTGGTATATATATTTATATATATATATATATATATATATATATATATATATATATATATATATATATATATATATATATATGTGTGCTGTACTCTTTCCACTTTAAACATGCTTGTTTTCTATAAGTTTCCATATTGTTACCCCATAGTCAAGTTTCAGTCTAACATAACTAACAACTACTTTATCATTTTTGATTTTCTAGACTTTAAAAATCTTTTTATACAACATATAGTTCTATAACTATCATTAACCAACTAGTTGATATGATTAGAAAAAACTCAAAGCTGGATCCACCCATATACCCAGGTCCTTAAATGAATATACAGTTTCAGTCCCTGTATTCACCTTTCATATTGTTTCCCTAAATCCCATATGCTTAGTTTTTGATATATTTATCAGTACATCATTTTCCTGTCCCCAGATTTATTTATTTATTTATTTATTGCCATTTGAAAACCAGGAAAGTCTAACTGGGTAGAAGCCCATTTTCAGCAGAGGTCCAGGGAGAAAAGCTCCAAATTATTACAAAACATTTTAAGAACAATAATTTTACAATCTTAAAAAAATAAAACAAAAACATCCACAGTTTAAATAATTATAACAAATTAGACCTAATATAAAAATATCGGTTAAGAACTGATGCAAGTTAATGACAATCATTTAATATTAAGAAACAGTTTAGACAGTTTGTTGGGAAATTAAAGGTCTAATACATATGGGAGTTGCAATATGAAGTGAGGGAAAAACAGGCTTATGGTAGATTTAGAGAGAAAGTCAGGGAAGAGAATTTGACAGGATTTGATAGAAGTAAGGCAGTAAGTGAAGAAGGGAGAGAAAGGAGTTATAAGAAACAAAAAAGTACTTGCTGACATTTAGGGATATAGTTTATCATGTTTTTCAGCAAGAACAGGGCCAAATTTTAGAGAAGAAGTCTTTCAGAGTGCTTTTGAAAGATAAGAGGGAGGGTATTGACCTGATGGATATAGATAAGGAGTTCCAGGCCTTAGCAACCTTAAACAAGTACAGACAATGTCCAGCAAATTTGATAGTTTGGTCAATTTAGTCAAGTTCTTTTGCAGACATGCCCTATCTGTAACACATGTAATCACTTATATATTTATTTATTTATTAAATGCTTGCTAACTGGGTAGATTGATTGGTCCAAGAACCCTTTATTATTATGCACAAGTACACTCTAGTATTCAGCCCCTACATATGGTTATATAAAAATTAATGGAATTTCATATGCCTGGTTTTAACATATTATAATATATATTATTGTATTTTGATGTTTTAAACAACAAATTTATTATAAGGTTGATAGGATATTATTTAAAGGATTTTAAAATATTTATTATTTTAATATAGGTAATGTTTGTTAGGTACTCACTGCATACTAAAGTTTACTTTAACTATGAATTGACATAGAAAGGTAATGTGTTTTTGAAAAAATATGATGAATATGGCTTTAAATCTTTACAAGAAGTTGGCGCCAAAAAGGATATAAAATGAATCATTCAATTATTGTATCTGATTCTGATGAAGTCCACGATACAGTGGATGAAAGTGCTTAATCATTTTTATTTGATTTGTATTTGTTTTTTTTTTTGTGTGTTTGGATCGTTTCATTTTGCTGAGTTGACAAAGAGGTGTATTATAGCTTCGCTGGTTCATCGGCTTATTCCACTTGGATTATATATTTTTGCTTGGTTTGTAGTGATTACTCCATGCTCTTGGTTCCTTTACAATGATTACCCAGACCAAGTAGCCCACAACAAATTACAAGGGATCAAACAACATATTTGCAATAGTACAGAAAAAAATATATAATGAGACTATATACACTAGAGTACATTACAAATTACATGGAATTAAACCCCAGAAATGCAATAACAAAGAAAGAGCATATAGTACATAAAAACAGAACATAATGTGACTATGTGCATTTGATTATATTGCTTGAGAGCACAGCAAGGAGAGTATTTAGCAAATAATTCAAAAAAGCAATGACATGGAAAAAAATAAGGGGAGGAGGGATTGGTACTACAGGAAGGAGAAAAAAGTATATATATATCTATATATATATATATATATATATATATATATATATATATATATATATATATATATATATATATATGGGTCCACTGAAATTCGTCAACTTTTTTGTTGGTTGTCATCTGATTGGTCAACAAAATATAGCTGACTACACAGATGATTGACAGGTGTGTGAGAATGACAGTCTTCGAGTTAGGGAAATAGGCCTTTTCATCAGGATTGTGCAATCTCAGAGTTAGTATATATAATTAGCAGGGGGTGTGGAGGGGTGCCCACCCCTTGCAAAAATTATGTTTTATTATATTTGTTTAGTTCACTGTTTGCATGCACTGAGATTTTTGTTTGGAGCATGTGTTGTAGTGTGTTAATGTTTACAAAGCAGACATTTTGTGGTTGACTTTGTAAACAATAATATTTAGATGTTTCATTTAATTTCACCTGTGTATACATATATATATATATATATATATATATATATATATATATATATATAGAGAGAGAGAGAGAATGGACATAGATATAGATATCTGTACATGCATGCATACCTATAAATTCACACGCACACTTATATATGTGTATGTATGTATGTATATGTATATATAGATATGTATATAGCTAGATAGATAAATATATAGGGTATATGAGAGGCAGAGTAGGAGACAGATGAAAGAGAATGGGATATCTACATTAAATATCCATCTGGTAAGTTACAGTTTTCAGTGGCTTCCAATGTAGAAAAACCTGTAGAGGAGATAAACATTAATGCTGAGAAATGATAAGATATCAGTCAAGATGTTCCAGAGCAGTATGATAGAATAAGACAACTGACATCAAACAGTAAATAATGATCTGGTGCAGTCATGGCCAGAAAGGTTGGGAAGATAGCGATGGCATGTCTGTATTAGTGTGAGATGATAGCAGGTTAGGATATTGCCCCGTGTATTTGCTTTTGAGCCATTATTGCCAATCAATGCCTGGTTCTGTGGTACAGAGATATGGAGCCTTGACTGCGACCCCAGGACTGCAACCCCAGGTGAATCCAGGTTCAGTTAGCAAGCTTGGAACTGGAGGACTGAGGTAGAGAGGGAAAAGAATGAGTGTGTGTGGCCTGCTCAGCTCTCCCTAGGGATGGATGAGATGGGTGCTCACTGAACACATGGATTGGTTCATAGGTTCATAGGTAGGTACTAGGCAATCTGCACCAAGGCATTTATAAGCCTAGCCGGAATGTGTTGGCTTTTGCCACCCCCTTAGATTAGTTCCCTGTGCCTCTGTCCAGCAGAGCCACTGAAGTGATCCCTAGGGTAAACTTCCTGTTTCCCATCCACTTGTCAGGGTTTCTATTGAAGAGGGTTAGCGAGGAGCTCTGCCTAATGTAGATTGGGATCTTGTTCCAGAGCATGGGAAGTCTCTGGGACAGGAATCTATCCCTCCAGCATGTTCTATTTATTGTTGTGGTGAGGTTTAGATCCCTGGAGTGTGTGGCTTGAGGGGATATGGTTTTCTTTAGGTGGAGCATGTCCATCAATTCTGGGTTGGACATGGCCTTGTATGTCAGGCAGAGATCACCTCTGAGTAGGCAGTATGCAACCGAGTACAGCTGGAGTTTCTTCAGTCAAGCTGCATAGGGCATCTGCTTGAGGCCAGTGATCCTCTTGGTGAGGTACTTCTGTGGTCTTTCCAGTTGTTGCAGGTGTCTTGTAAGGTACATCCCAAATGGGGCATTGTACTCTATGATGGATCTGATGATTGATGCATAGAGGGGCCCAATGACCTCTTTTGATCTGGATGCAAACGCTTTTGTGATTAGGTGGGCCACATAGAAGGATTTTCTAACCACTTTGGCAATGTGATTATCAAAGGAGAGGTTACTGTTTACTTTGGTCCCCAGATCCCTTATTACATCTTCCATATTTAGGGGGCTACCACCTATGTGGTAGTTTGTGGGTACTTTGTTTTTTCCAAAGGGAATGATTATGCACTTTCTGGCATTTAGCTTGAGGCCATGGTTTTGACAACAGGTATCTGTCTCAGTAAGACCCTTTTGGAGGATGTCTGTGTCAGCCAGAGAGTCAGTTATAGCCCCTAGTTTGCAGTTGTCTGCGAACTTGTTCAGTCATAGTACTCCTGTGCTTGCCTGTACCTTTGAGAAGTATATGCAGAACAGGAGGGGTCCCAGGACTGAGCCCTGGGGAATGCAACTTGCAACCGGTTTAGAGTCAAACCTAGCTCCCGCAACTCTTACCATGTGGGTTCTGTCCATGAGCCATTTGGCAATCCATCTCATGATGTAGGGGTTCATGTTCAGGCTGGTGAGCTTGTCTATAATACCTGAGTGGGGAATAGTGTTGAAGACATTTGCAAGGTCTAGGTAGGCTGTGTGGACCACCTTTCCCTCATCTATAGCCTTGGTAACTGTCTCAAAGAATTCCACCAGGTTTAGGAGGCATGATCTGCCCTTAACAAAGCTGAACTGGGTAGGGTCCAGTATTTGGAGGTTCCCAATGTCTCTGTTAATGAGATCCATGATGATGCACTCCATAGCTTTGCAGACCAAGCTAGTCAGGCTTATAGGGTGATAGTTCCCGGGGTCCGTTGTGGCTCCACCTTTGTGGAGTGGAATAACCGTTGCTGTGCGCTACTCTGTGGGCACGTAGACTGTGGAGAGGCTGAGTTTAAACAGTGTGTTTAGATAAGGGGTTAGTTCATCTTTGAGCTCATGTAGGACACAGCCTGGGATACCATCCGGTCCCATTGATGCTGTGTTTTTGGCTTTGGAGAGGGCTGTTTTAACCTGAGTGTCTGTGATTTCAGGAACACTACATTCTTCTGGTATAGTTATGGGTCCTTTTGGGGGTGAGAGGTGGGTGAAGTTTGCACTGAACCTATCTGCCAGGATGTTGGCTATATCAGTCGGTTCAGTGTATTTTCTGCCATTCTGCACTAACTCCGAGCAAATCTGAGAATTGCCACTTAGATTCTTGACATAGCTAAAGAATGCCTTGTGGTTATCTTTGGAGTCCATGGCAATTTTTCTTTCAAAGCTAGCCTTGGATGATTTTATGAGGGAATGTAGTTTCTTGCTGATACTGATCAGGGATGTCTTCCCTTCTTGGGATTTTTCTCTTTTCTGTACTAAGTTCCTCCTTCTATTGTATAGCTTGTTTATGGCAGGGGTCCACCAGACTGGTTTCCTTTTCTTAGAGGAAAGAGTCTTGGTTTTGTTTGGGATTGTACAATCCATGCATTCTTGTAGGTGCCAGTAGAGTGCATTAGTAAAGGATTTTGCAGCTTGAACAGCATTATCCTTTAGCATGAGGGCTTTGAAATTTCCCACCTTGGTCTTAAGTAACATAAAGTTTGCTTTTGAAAAGTTTTTCACGGTGGTTTCTTTGACCAGGGGTGGTGGCGGATTGTGGATATCCAGAGTCATTAGTTTATGGTCAGATCTAACCAGTGAGGGGTTGATCTCCAGTGTCGAACACCGGTCGCCCATGCTGGTGATGACCAGGTCTAGTATGTTGTCAACTCTGGTGGGGGTGTTGACCAGTTGATCCAGGGCGTTTGAGTTTATAAATTCTAGGAAATGTTGGGCAAGGGAGTTTGTACTTGAGTAGTTCTCCCAGTTAATGTTTGGGTAATTGAAATCACCCAATATCAGGGTGTTTGGTAGGACCTTTATGTTTCCCAGTGTTTCCAGGAATGCGGAGTGGGGGTCCTGGAACATGGAGGGTGATCTGTAGCAAGCTATAATTTGAATAGCAGTTTTTCCCATTGTTAGTTGCACGTGGATGATCTGTGAAGCATCGTGCTTTGCCACTAACCTGGAGGTGTGGGTATCCTTGATGAATATGGATACTCCCCCCCTTTTGTATTTTGGTCCAGGTTTTATGGCAGAAATGTATGGTATGAGTTGTAGCCTGGTAGTCCTGGGGTGCTCCCTGGAGCCTTAAACCAGGTTTCCTTTACTGCACGTATATTGGTTTTCTCCATATTGAGGAGTGCCTCAAGTGTGTGCATATTGAGGTTTAGACTTCTAGCATTGAGTAGCATTACCCTCAGTTTTTTGTTACTTGTGCTATTTATGGTGGTGGGTTTGTCTTTTGAGCCTTGCCTACAAAAGGCCCTATGGGGGTGGCAAGAGCCTTGGCCAGTATTCGAAAGCCTAAGGGTGACAGGTACAAGCAGTCTCTAGTGAAGCAGCGTGGCTTGTCGGGCATGTCATCCCAGGCTGGCAGACACCGGATCCCCTTTGAATGACACCAGAAGCTTAGCCAGTTGTTGAAATTGATCTTTTTTTTCTCTATACCGTAGTATCATTCTTGGTGAGGGCAGGATGCTACTCAAGGTCAAGGTCATACCAGCCTGGGCTACGTGATCAGAGAGCTCCTCCATATTTCTTTTCATGTAGTCCAGGGAGGTACATCTCAGGTCATTCACACCAACATGGACAATGACAGAGTCATATTTGTACCTGTTCTGGAGTGTCCTGAGTGCTTGTGTTATGTGGCAGATCCTGGCACCTGACAGGCAGCTAACAGTAACCTTCTCCTTGTTCAGCCTAGTGAGTGGGATGTCAGTGTGCCTGACTATAGAGTCACCTATTACTAGTGTGTTGGGTATGTTATTTTGCCTTAAGGGCTGTGATTGCGTGGCACACTGGTTTTGTGAAGTATGTTGTTCATGGTTTGTGTTTGGGGGTGGAGGTTGCTTGGATGTCTGCTTTGGAGGTCTCTGTCACTTTTGCAGATTTTTATTTAGAACCTTTGAGTATGCTTTTGTGTATTTATGTGTGTTTTTTGCTGGTGCTGGTTTCACAGGTCTATGTGAGACTGGTGGTGTGATGCAAGTAATTCCTTTCTCCTCTTGACTGCCTGGTCCAGTCTTGGGTTGAGAGAGCTTAGCCTCCAGTTTGGCTGTATAATTGCATCTCTCTCATGTATTAGTGTTTGGTGGAAAGAGAAGGGGGTTTTCTGTGTACATGAGGCAATTGTAACATTGCCTCAAAATGCCCAGATTCACCAGTTGGACCGGAGAGTACACCTGAAACTTCCCTTTGGACATGCATGGATAGGAACAGTGAACTGTTTTACTGATTGGCTGATAAGGTCGAATAGAGAGCCTTGCCCTTCTCTACAGTATAGGGGGGGGTCTAGTGCTAAGGTTTATTAGTGCTTGCTATAAGTTTTGAGCAAGTGCCGGGATGAGAAGTGAATGGTTTGAGTGCTTAAGTTGATAGTAGAAGTGGATAGTAAGATTCCTCTGGTAGAGACCAGGAAAACCATATCCTGTGTTTGAGGATAGGAGGACAGGGCTGATTGCTGATATGCACATTTACAAAAGTGAGAAGGGGGCAGAGTGGGTAGCCCATTACACACCTGGTGTGGGAAGGGATGTAGGACATACCAAAAAGTCCTGAGCCACCACTGACTAATTTCCATCTTGATCAACCATGCCTAGGTGATGAGGACTGAATGGGCCAATCAGCTGGGAAGGGGATGATGATATGTAGGCAGTGGACTCAAAAAGATAAAAAAGAGAAAAAATATATCATACATGAGACTAAGTGATTTTGCAAAGCCTACTATCTCATTTGGTGAGTTATTCAAAGAGGTTAAGATAACACAGTTTCTCATAAAGTGAAGATAGTGGAATTACCTTTTGATGGAATAATATTACAATGACAATGATTTTGTTTTTTGCTTGAGAAGAGCATAGTTATGTTCCTTTTAAGACCACACCTAAAATTAATCAAAGCTGGATTGCAGTTTGACACTGGCCACATAGACTGTATTATATGCTGGAAAACTAATGCAAAATCATCAGCATGTATGTATAAATAACAGAACAAAAATAAATAAACAAACAAATAAATAAATAAATCTGATAATCCTGGTTTTGAAATGGAATGAAACTGGTGATTTCAAAGTGGAACTACATGAATTGTCCTAAACATCCACTATATACCATCCACATATAAGTCATGTTCCATATCACTTAGGGGCTTATACCAAGTCATGCTTTTGACAGCACTTTGAAGGCAATGCATGCCTTATTACTGAAGACATCTGGTTCTGGGAGATGTATCTGTTGTGTTTACAAGATGATTTTACAAGTTGTTTATATGCGTTAGCAGGAAAAGGGTGATATATTGCTATACAGTTACAGCCCCCCTTGTTATCACAAATGTTATATTCACAGCTGGCTTATATGTGTACTTAGTTTGCAAGGCTCAGCTGCTGTTATCTAAGACCTTGCTAATACTTGACATGTACTGCAAGCACTTACACTATCTTCTTCATACTGTCTCCATGCTTCCAAACTGAGCTGCTCTTTTTATGAAACAAAAACTGTTGAGTATATTCAGTTATTTCATTTTGATTGTCTAACATGAGTAAAACACATATTATTCCTGCAGTAACTGTGTCATGAAGTCACCAGCAATTTACAACTAAAACCAATTATATATGATGTTTCAGGTATACAGAGCATTCAGTAGTCATTATGCCGATGAGCTCATGTCAGTTTCTGCATTTTCTGGGGTTCTGATGCTCAGCCAGCCTTTTAGTCTTTCTTATATTTCCATCTAATACTGCATTACTGTTATTTTATCATTTGTCATTGGTTGATAACTTGAATTAATTTTACAAAATTACAAAAATGATATTAAGAAATAAACTATCTTTGGCACAGAAACCCTGAAATGTGTATTTAATACATGTATAATTAATTCCATCCACCCTAAAATCATATTCACTTGACAAGAGTTTATTAGGATGTCAGCATATACCTTTTTAAGTATGTAGCCAAAAATTACTTGATTATAAGAAACACTGAGAAAGGTTCCTTTTCTAATGTAATTATTTTATTAATTGAATCAATGTTTCCAATAATTCATTTCTACAGCTCTATTAAATCTATTCTGTAAAATGAAAATTCAGCACGTTTCTGAAAACCAGTAACACAATTTATTGTAACATTGATTTCATGAAGTCAGCACACTGTAGAGCTTATAGATTTATCACTTTAAGAAACATCACAGCATTGACGTACCAGGTGACTAAAGTCATTTTTTTTCAGTAATGCATTTTGCTATTTAGTGCCAGCAAGATTAAATTGACACCAGTAACCCATAAACATTTTCATATGGTATAAGCTGATAACTTTGCCAAAATCTATTTTGCTTAGTATTGCTAAATCCATCAAAATTCTTTACAGTTGCTGAGGGCATAGAAGTTTGTTTTTGTTAAAATATTTAGTCTTTTTCTGGCCAGATAAACCACAAAATGTGGATAAGTCATAATAAATATTCAGTGGAATTGCTTCATGGGTTTGTAGATAGAAGATATGATTAATATTTAGAAAAGCTTCCCAATATATATATATATATATATATATATATATATATATATATATATATATATATATATATATATATATATATATATATATATATATATATATATATATATATATATATATATATATATATATATATATATATAGGTTCATAGGTAGGTACTGGGCTATCTGCCCGAAAGCATATATTAGCCCAGCCATGTTGTGCGGTATTCACCACCCCTTTGGTTAGTTCCCTAGGCCCTAGATCTAGCAGCTAGTACCCTTGGCCCCTATCTAGTAGAGCTGTTGGTATGATCCCTGGTGTGAACTTTCTGTTACCCATCCACTTGTCAAGGTTCCTCTTGAAGAGTGATAGTGAGGGGCTCTGTCTTATGTAGATTGGGACCTTGTTCCATAGCAAGGGAAGTCTTTGCGAAGGGAATCTATCCATCCAGCATGTTCTATTCATTGTTGTGCTGAGGTTTATATCCCTAGCGCGTGTAGCTTGAGTAGATTTTGTTTTACTAAGATGGAGCATGTTCAACAGTTCTGGGTTGGACATGGCTCTGTATGTTAGACAGAGATCACCTCTGAGATGGCGATATGCAACAGAGAAAAGCCTTCATTTTTTTTCAATCGTGCTGCATAGGGCAACTGTTTGAGGCCAGTAATCCTCTTAGTGAGGTACCTCTGTGGTCTCTCCAGCTGCTGGAGATGCCTAGCCAGGTACATTCCAATTGGTGCATTGTACTCAATAATGGGTCTGATGAGGGAAGAGTAGAGGGGCACCACTAAATCCTTAGATCTTGATGCAAACCATTTCGTGATCAGATGGGTCACATAGAAGGATTTTCTAACCACCTTGGCAACATGGTTATCAAAGGAAAGCTGACTATCTACTTGGGTCTCTAGATCCCTTATTACTTCTTCAGATTTCAGGGGGTTACCTCCTATGTGGTAGTTCACGGGTACTCTGTTTTTTCCAAAGGGGATTACTATGCATTTTTTAGCATTTAGCTTGAGACCATGGCTTTGACACCATGCATCAGTTTCATTAAGGCCCTTCTGGATGATATCCATGTCGGCTGGAGACTCTATTATAGCATTCAAGTTTGCAGTCATCCACAAACTTGGTCAGCCACAGCCCTTCGGTGCTTGCCTGCACTTCTGAGAAGTATATACCAAACAGAAGGGGCCCCAGGACAGAGCCCTGAGGCACACCGCTCATTATTGGTCTGGATTCAGACATAGATCCCGCTACTCTTACTTTGTGGGATCTGTCTGAGAGCCAGTTTGTGACGTAAGGGTTTATGCCCAGGTTGGTGAGTTTATCAATAATACCCGAATGGGGAATGGTGTCAAATGCTTTAGCAAGGTCAAAGTAAGCCGTGTGCACCTCCTTTCCCTTATCTATCTCAAAGAAGTCCACCAGGTTCAGGAGGCATGATCTGCCCTTGACGAAGCCAAACTGTGTGGAGTCAAGTGTTTGGAGGTTCCCAATCTCTTCATTTATGAGTTCCATAATGATTCGCTCCATTGCCTTACAGATCAGACTGGTCAGGCTTATTGGTCAGTAGCTCCCAGGGTCTGTTGTGGGCCCACCCTTGTGCAGCGGATCCACTGTTGCTGTGCGCCATTCTATGGGCACATATCCTGTTGAGAGGCTGAGACTGAACAGGGTATTCAGATGTTGGGTTATTTCATTTTGGAGGTTGCTTATGACACAGCCCAGGACACCATCTGGTCCCATGGAGGCAGTGTTTTTAGCTTTAGATAGAGCCTTATTAACCAACATATCAGTAATAATTGGAGTTACACAATCCCCTGGAATAGTAATAGGCCCTGTAGGTTGTGAGGGGGGGGGGGGGAATTTGCACTGAACCTATCAGCCAAGATGTTGGCAATGTCAGTGGGGTCAGTGTATTTTGTTACATTTTGTACTAGCTCAGAACAGACCTGAGCATTGCCATTTAGGTTTTTGATGTAACCATAGAAGGCCTTATGGTTATCCTTGGCATTCTTGGCAACCTTCTTTTCGAAATGGGCTTTAGTTGACTTGATGAGGGCCCTCAATTTCTTACTAATGCTGATCAGGGATGCTTTTTCTACTTGAGATTTGGCCTTTTTTTGTATAAGTCTCCTCCTTTTATTGTATAGTTTGCTTATGGCTGGGGTCCACCAGACTGGTTTCTTCTTGCTTGAGGAAGGAGTTTTGGTTTTATTTGGGATAGCATGGTCTAGGCAGTGTGTCAAAGGCTGTATAGCCTTGTTTATCTTGCCTAAATGGGTGTGCATGACATGCACTGGGATTTAAACCACAAAAAAAAAAAAAAAACACATGAAATGCCAAGTGGAACACGAAAAAAAGGGAAATAGCAGAATAGAGTCACTCAAATACAAGTAATAGAGTTGGCAGGTGGAATGTATCACACACACACACACACACACACACACACACACACACACACACACACACACACACACACACACACACACACACACACACACACACACACACACACACACACACATACACACACACACACACACACAAAAATGCCATAATGAGGCACACACACACACAAACCAGGATCATTATAAAACATGTGTTTGGGATGCTCAAGTCACAGTTCCACTGCCTTGACATATCTGGTGGAGCCTTGCAGTACTCTCCAGCCACATGTGCACACATGGTCATAGTATGTGCCATACTACACAATATGATCCTGCAGAAACAGCTGCAGCAGAAACATAATGGGGAAGGGCCACACAGCCCCCCACCATTGCCAAGGCCACCACAGGTAGAGAGTGACTCAGAGGAGGAACATCCTGAGCCTGTCCCTTTAGGCAGATGGAGGTTTGCCCAGTATGCCCTGGCCTTGGCAAAGAGGCAATGCATAGCACATACACTGACATTGCAGGGCCCCAGGGACTGATCTCTCTTTCTCTCTCTCTGACTCGCCCATACAGTAAAATGGATGCCAAACATCACACCACCTATACCTGACCATGTATAGGCAGTGTATTGTGTGCATCAGACATAGTCAGCCCCCAAGCACCACCTTCACAACAGCTGCAGGCACAAGGTAAGCCAGTCTCTGTAACAAATTAAAATAATGGGGTAGACTTTTCTGACAGCATATCTATGGTATTGATCAGGCATGTAAGGGAATGGGGTGGCAAACTGGAATAGCAGCAGACAACTGACAGCTCTGTGGGACAGCAGGATGTGTATCCCCAGTATTGCCCTACCCACACCATGTAGTACCACCCTAGTCGACAAATACCACTGCAGTATATCTGGTGAGAAAAATAACGGAGGGGTCATAGGTCACATGCATGGATGTCAAAGTGGGGGTCTTATACCCACCACCATCCCCACACAGCAGATCAGCTGTAGACAACCATCCAGAAATGCCTGGCAAAGGCCTCCACATGGCGACATCCATGAAATCCCCACCCATAGACTTTTACACAGTGATATCACAGCAAGTCTGGCAGTGGCAGTATGGCTTTGAAAGGTAAGAAGTCAAACTGCAAATGTCTATGCCAGAACAATCTGACCTGTGGTTGATTCTGTTATAAATGTATTCTGAAAGATAGGGCACAGCACCATGCTACATGGGACCAAAATATTAAGCAAATATCAGCACAGTCTGTGCAGATGTGTAACATGTACAGTCATGTCACCCCTTCCCCATAGTCCCATAGAAATGCAGTGACATGTTCCTAGACTTAAGCAGCATCTAGCTGTCACCCAGACTGATGGCACAATAGTAACAGAAAGCAATTGTCAGTAACACCCACAGTCAACTTACTGATGCCATCCCAGGGGTGTTTCCTGCAGGCAGCCTGAGAACATATGATCATCAGAATGCACTGCCCTGCTACAGATGGCCTGCATCTGTTACATTTTGCCTACAGGCCTCTGGCAAATGCCTATGCTTCACTCATAGTGCCCTTTAGGTAGTGTTTTGGGTCCACAACACCAGCATAACACGGTCCACAAAATGCAAAGAAAGGTCATGCTGACAACTGCTAGGAGCAAACCTGCCTGCCTCAGGGAGCCAGAAATTGGGACAGCTCCATGAATAATGGGGTGATGAAGGTCCAAAGAGAAGGACACATGTGAAATACTGCTCTAATAATGTTATTAAGTTGATGTAATGATTTGTAGTAGCATGGAATGTCTGCTGGGTACAAAGTCTGAAACTGCAATGTCAACTGTCTGTAATATCTGACTTCAACCCTGAGTGACTTGCATAACACTTTTGCTGGAAAAATACACTTGTTTGGGTAATCAGCAAGATATATGAGTCATGGATGTGGACATTCTGTGATACTTTGTACAGTTGACAGGCAGGGCTAGGAGTTTAAACATGGGAATGCACCTACTGCAGGCAGGCCTAACCCTGGAAGATGGTGACATGTCTGCACCCACAGAACCCTGGGCCACAGTCATGTGGGGAGTAACACACCCCCTCCCTGATCACTCATCCTATGCAACATCCTGACCCCATGTGGCCATGAAATGAGGTGGGCCATACATATATTGTGTGACAAACACACACCTCCAGGCTAGTCAAACAGTATGACACACACAAGACCCTCCAAGTTCAGTCAACCATTGAGGAGAGCCCATTGCAAAGTATTGGTAGCTATAGCCAAACATATCTACTCAGGACACACACACCCCACATATCCTATCCCCTACAAATATATCTGGAGTCTGCATGTCACCCTGATCCTGTCTGATTTATATTACCCAACTGTGGACTGGAAATCAGACCAGGCCAGAACATAAAATGCACAGAGATTACACCATTGTAATATATCTCCACGGTGCTGGACCATTTCCACAGCACCAGCAGTCAATTGCTTGTAGGCACACCCCTCAACAAACTGGATAGTGCAAGAATGCATAGCATTTGGCCCATAAACCTTGTGTGTGCATCATCTCACTTGTATTCCTCTGGTAAATCACTGTGATGATCTGAGGAGGTATGTCACCAGGTACTGTACATGACAGTGTCAAATGGCACATATGACAGATGTTTGCTAAATCCAGACCTGTAACCCTTGCAACCCATACATTACTGAGAGAAATTGCCACAATCATTGTATGACCCATTGTCCTCACATTTTGATAGGCTAGCCCCAGATATCCTGCACCAACAGGTTGACAGGTATGGCTGTAGCATAAAACAAACAGGACTGGAGTACACGAATCCCTGGAATGGAGTTCCACATGTACTATAGAAAGACACGCTTGGCATGCTCATACACTTAGAGAAATGTCAGTAGGATCTAGGAATGAACAGGCCTTCCCCACACAGTGCACTTTCCATTACCCCACCTTAGCAGTCTTGAAGATGTCTGTCACCATAGAAGTCACATTTGTTAGTCTCAGCCCTATACGCTCTGTGGTGCGTGTGATAACTACATAACAAGATAGTACAACTAAAATCTTTTGGGTCCATTCAAACTCAGTACACCTCCCCTTTCCCCACTTTAGCAGTCCTGAAGATATCAGTCATCTTAGAAGTGTCTTCCATCAGGCTTCAGTCCCATAAGCTCTGTGGTGCATGCGATAACTGCATAGCAAGATAGTACAAATAACTAGTTAGGTAGGGCAAATGTAAAAGTGTGTGTGTGTGTGTGTGTGTGTGTGTGTGTGTGTGTGTGTGTGTGTGTGTGTGTGTGTGTGTGTGTGTGTGTGTGTGTGTGTGTGTGTTCACAACTAAAAGCTTTTGGGTCCATTCAAACCCAGTACACCTCCCCTTTCTCCACTTTAGCAGTCCTGCAGATATCAATCATCTTAGATGGGCCTTCCGTCAAACCTCAGCACCCATAAGCTCTGTGGCATGTGCGATAACTACATAACAAGATAGTACAAATAACTAATTAGGTAGGAATTCTAATCTCAGTCCTGGCAAATCTAAAAGTGTGTGTGCGTTTACAACTAAAAGCTTTTGGGTCCATTCAAACCCAGCACACCTACCCTTTCCCAACTTTAGCAGTCCTGCAGATATCAGTCATCTTAGAAGCGCCTTCCATCAGGCTTCAGTCCCATAAGCTCTGTGGCGCATGCGATAACTGCATAACAAAGTAGTACAAATAACTAGTTAGACAGTAGTTCTAATCTCAGTCCTGGCAATTATAGAAGTTTGTGTGTGTGTGTGTGTGTGTGTGTGTGTGTGTGTGTGTGTGTGTGTGTGTGTGTGTGTGTGTGTGTGTGTGTGTGTGTGTGTGTGAGAGAGAGAGAGACACTTGTGTGTGCAAGACTGACAGAATTGTGTGTTTGTTTATAGGTGAAACAGTTGTATGTCATTCCCACCTACGACACTTCACAGTGCCCCATCTTATCAGTCCAGATCATGTCCGTCCCTTATCAGCAACCTTGGCCAGCTGTTAGCCCTGTAAGCTCAGTAGTGTGTGTGTGATAAATACTTAACACTATAGTATAAATGACTAGATTGGAAGAGGTTCTACTCTTCCACCAAATGTGTGTGTGGGTATGTATATTTGTAAGTATAAGTATTTTGATATGTTTCCCACCCACTGCCCTACTTTATCAGTCCTGCTGATGTCATTCCCCATATCAGCAACTTTGGCCAAACCTCAGCTCAGTAACCTCTGTAGCATGTGTGGTAACTGTATAGCACTATGATACAAATCACTAGTTAGGTAGAGGTTCTACTCTCACATCTGGCCAATGTGTGTGTGTCCATTTGTAGGACAAAGTATTTTGATAGGTTAAACACCCACTGCACTACTTTATCAGTCCTGCTGATGTCATTCCCTTCATAGGTTCACAAGTGTGTAATAGGTAATGGCCCAGGAGCCTTAACAAGCCTAGCACATAGAAGGACCCTGCCATTGTGCCACCCAATGTTACATCCCAGTGCCACTGCAGTGATCCTTGGGTTGAACTATCTATTACCCATCCACTCATCAAGTTTCTCTGGAACAGGGTCATCTAGGTGTTCTGCATGACATGTATGGGAAATGTATTCCAGGGCATGTTCAGTCTCTTGGTGAGGGACCTATCCCACTAGCATGTTGTGGTGATTGCAGTACTGAGGTAGATGTCTCTACAGTGTGTTGTGTGGCTGGATTTATATGAAGCATTTCTAAACCAGCTGGGTCAGTCATGGCTTTGTAAGTCAAGCACAGATAGCTGCTAATTAGGTGATATGACACAGAGAATAGCTTGGGTCTGCTGAGTCTGTCTGTGTAGGATGTGTGTTTAATGCCTAGGAACCCCTTTGTGAGGTGCTTCTGTGGCTTCCCCAGCTGTAGCAGGTGTCTAGTGAGGTACACGGCAAATGGGCCATAATATTTGAGGAATGGTCTAATGAGGGAATAGTAGACAGAGATCATTACCTCTGTCTTCCTGGATGCAAAACCCTTGGTAATGCAATATGCCATATAGAAGGACTTCCGGACCACAGTGGGAATGTGGTGCTTGAAGGAGAAGTTGCTCCCAACCTGTGTCCCCAGATATATTATAATGCATACAGTGTTCATTGGGCTCCCATCGGTGTGGTACTTACTGGGAACTGAGTGTTTACCAAAGGGAATAATGCATATTGTGATGTTAAGCTTCTGGGCATGGTTTCCACACCACTCAGTGGTCTCAGTAAGGCCTGTCTGTGGGATGTGTGCATCACTAGTGGAGTTAATGATAGCTCCCAGCTTGTAATCCTCTGTGGACTTGGTCAGCCAGAGTTCCTCTGTGTTGGACTGGACTCCTGAGAAGTAGATGCTGGACAGGACACTACCCAGTACTGATCCCTGTGGGACTCCACTTGTGACTGCTTGTCAGTCTGACCTGGAGTTTGCACTGTCATACTTGTGTGTTCTATGAACCAGCTCACAAAACAAATAATGATATACGGGTTGATGCCTAGTTTGTAGGGTTTATCAATAATCCCTCACCGAGGGATGGTATGACAAGCTTTGGACAGATTGATGTAGGCTGTATGCAGTACCTTACTGTCAAACACGGCCCTGGTGACTCAGTCAAAGATGTCAATCAAGTTGAGCGGGCATGATCTACCATTCACAAAGCCAAACTGTGTGGGCCCAGAGTTAGGAGATCACCTGTGTCTTGGTCAATCAGGTCCCTGATGATGCGGTCCATACCCCTACATAGTAGACTTGTCAGGCTAAGGGACCAATAATCCCCAGGGACTGTAGATGCTACCCCTTTATGGAGAGGGATAACTGTAGCAGTGTGCCATATTTGAGGGACAAAGCCTGAGCTGTGACTGACCAGGGCACACAGATTTGGTCCAAGGTCACTTTATGTCAAGTAGAACACAGCCATGGATATGTTGGTGTCCCATGGAAGCTTTACTCTGGCCAGTGGACAATGCAGGTCAAACCTGGCCTGCAGTATTGCTGGGTATCTACCATTCATCTGCCATTGTGATTGTACAATTGTGGGGGGAGAGAGGGGTAAAGCTGGTGCTGAATGTGTTGCCAAGACTGTAGCCAATATCTGTTGTCTCAGGATATGAATTAGCATTGTGCAGTAACTCACAGCACTTGTGTTTAATGTTGTGGAGGTTGTTGATGTAACTCTCAAAGGCTTTTGTGATTGTCATCAGTGTCTGCTGCATTTCTGCCTTCATACATGCCTGTAGGGGATTCCATGAGGGATCCCAAGTTGTGTTTGAGGCTAATAAGGGAGTTTAACAGTCATGGGACATCACCTTTTTCTGCAACAGTGTCCTCCTTCTGTTGTACACTTCAGTAATGGCAAGGGGACCATCCCATTGTCTCCCAGTGTTTGGAGGACAGTGTCTTGAGTTCTGTTGGCTATGGCTAGTACCATGCATTCATGTACCTGTTTGTACAGTCCATATGTGTATTATTTGACAGTCATGCAGCTATTTCCTATTGCCGTAGGTGCAGTGAAGTCATCCACCCCTGTTTTTCTGTCTGCAAAGTCAGCTTTGTAGAGGTTTTTCAAGGTGGTTACCTTTGTGGGGGGTGTGGCTGACATGTTGAGTTCTATGTTGATTACAGCCTGTGTGGATCTCACCAGGTAGGGATTGACAACTGTGGATGAGCAACAGTCCCATATTTAAGTAGTCAACACAGGTCAGGGTTGTTGCATCCTCTACTAGGGTCAGTGTGAGCCAGTCCAGGTCATTGGAAATGATGAATTCAGGAAGTTTTGGGCCTCCATACTGGCACTTGGCTACTTTCCCCATGTAATGAAGGGGTAGTTGAAGTATCCTACTATGTCAGTGTTGTGTTGGACCTTCATAGATGTTAGGGTGTTGAGGAATATGCATTGACAGTCTAGGGACATAGATGTAGACCCATAGCAGGCTATGGTCTGGATTGCACTATTACCCCAAGGCATTTGTACCGGAAGTATCTCCAATCCATTATGCTGGGATACTAGTCTGGAGGTGTTCCTATCCATAATGAATATGGAGACCACACAATCTGTGGAGGTGTGGTGTGGTCCATGTTTGGGGGCTGACAGCTGTGGAATGCATTATAGCCTGTTACTGCAGGGATGCTGTCTGCTGCAGTGAACCACCTCTCCATTACAGCAGAAATGTTAATGCCCTCCACTCTGAGGAGTACTTTGAGTGACTGCATCCTGACAGTTAGATGTCTACTGTTGAGCAGCATGACCCTCAGACTGCATACATGTCTAGCTGCTATGGTGGTAATTACATTTGGAACACTGCCTAATAAGGCATTATAGGGTTGGCAAGACACTTAGCCAGTACCTGGAAACCCAGGGCTGACAGATGTAGAACATCTGTGGCAAGTCATTGAGGTCTGTCAATCATGTTATCCCAAGCAGAGAGATACTGGATCCCCTGAGAATGACACAAAACATTTAAGCCAATGTTGCAGTCAGTCATCTGTTGATAGTACTGCAGCATCATTCTGAGTGATGGCAGTATACTGCTCAGGACTACTATCACACCTGACTGGACCACATAATCAGAAAAGTTCAACCATGTCTCTTGTCATGTAGTCCAGGGAGGTGTGTCCCAGGTCATTCACACCCACATTGATACAGAGTGATACTCGTAGTTGTTGTGGAGTGCCATGACTAGCTGTGTCATGTGTTGGATGCTGACATGTGGTAGATATTTGGCTGCTACCTACTCCATATTCAACTTAGTGAGTGGGATATGTGTGTGCCTCAGTTATTGAGTTACCTATGATCGCTGTATTGTGCAAGGTAGTTAGCCTTAGGAGCTTAGGATGAGGGGCACACTGTGTATGTTAAATATGTGTCCCTTGGCATGTGCCATGCCATGGTGTCTGAGTGGGTGTCTGTCTTGATGGTCTGTGCTGTTTGGATAAATGTCCATTGAGTGCCTCTGGGAAGGTGGGTGTGTGGCTTTTCACTGATGTCATGGCTGTCAAAGTGGGTAACATGGTGAACTATGTGTTCCACATGGTATGGTGCAGGTATTGATCTTATCCTCTTGACCAGCTAGTCCAGTCTTTGCTGGAGATTGCATGTGTCGACATTGGGTGATATACGAGTAACTCTCACAGGTCTGAGTATTTGTAGTTTAGAAGGGAGGGTTGTCTGGGTACATGAGGCAATTGCAACAGTGCTTCAGAATGGACAAATACACCAGGTTAATGAGTGAAAGCAAAGAAAACTGCCCTTCAATCATGCCAGGAGGGGTGGACATAACTAGTAAGTACTGGGGCTACTTCTTTGATGAACGAGTACTGCTGATGGCTCCCAGGTGTACCACACTTATTGATGCAATAATCTGGTGAAGTGCCAAGCTATAATGCTATTTGATGTGCAAGACAGAAAGAACTAGCACAATGTAAGGGTGAAACTGAAGACGGACTTTCGGCAGCCTGTAATACTTTACCTCATCTGTGCAGTTATCAGCAGCTTTGGCCATTTGAAAGTTAAGTAAGCTCTGTGGTGCATTCGGTAACTGTGTAAGACTATAGTAGATATAACTAGATAGGCAGGAGCTCTAATCCCAATGCTGGCAAGTGTGTGTGTGTGTGTGTGTGTGTGTGTGTGTGTGTGTTTGTGTGTGTGTGTGAGTGAGTGAATCATGTAAGGTCTGGCTTATATCATTTTTGACTTGTGTACTACCCTTCACACATCCCCTTGCCCCAATATAGTAGTCCTGTTGATGTCATCCACCTTAGAAATACCTTTGAACTGAGTGAAAATGTATAAGCTCTGTGGCGCATCTGATAACTGCGTAGCACTATAGTAGAAATAACTAGATAGGCAAGAGTTCTAATCTCACTACTGGCAAATGTTTGGATATGTGTTTGTGAGAGAATCATGTAGTCTGTGGGTTATGCCATTTATGACCTGTGTACTACCCTTTACACTTCACTTCACTCCAATTTAGCAGTCCTGTTGATGTCATCCACCTTAGAAGTACCTTTGGAGTACATGAAAATGTATAGGCTCTGTGGCATGTTTGATAACTGCATAGCACTGTAGTAGAGTTAACTAGATAGGCAGGAGTTCTAATCCTAATACTGGCAACTGTTTGTGTATGAGGATCATATCTTGTGTGGCTTATACCATTTTGATGTGTTTACAAACACAGCTGGTGACCACCACCAGCTGCCATTACTTTATATAGTGTGGTAACAGCATCTGCCTCACATGCAGCAAGTTAAACCCATTGTACAGTCCTCTGTACAGATGTGTCTGGAATATCCAGATGTTTGCAACCTATACATGGTCAGAAGTAGTCTTTATGCCTTAGCAATACCCATGTATGTGATATTGTAGTGAAATAGGCCACAGTGAGTGCACTGACACATATAGCAGCATCAGGTATCATACCTGACTGAAACATCACACTGATATGATGTCTGCCACCCTCTCAGGTAGCCAGCCTTGTAAGTGCAATACATGAGTCCAGATGCTGTATTTTACAAGTGAACTGTTCATGTTATGGGTTACATTAAAGGTTGGAAGCAGTGTGGACTGACATATTGTGGTCCCAATTTGTATGTATCAGAAAAACTTTGCATCTTAACAGGAGTATGTACACAATTTATATGCACTGTATGCCAGTAATGTGTCACATATGTCCCTACCTTAGTCTGTCTGTCCTGCCCTTTTTGCTGGCCTCTGTTCAGATGTCTTGCACTGACAAGTTGTGAGGTATGCTACAGGAATGTTGATTTCACCTCAGATAAGCCCTAGTGGTGACCACCGTGATGCAATATAGTTAACCCCACCACAAGTGAACATGCCATAAAGCAATATAGCTATTACTGACAGTTGTGTGCATGGTAAATTGCATGCCCTTCACATGCCTGGGGTATTGCCAAGCCACAACAGAACAATGTCATACTCACCAGCTTCAGGCTGCTGTCCCATATGCAGACCAGAGGGTCCTAGGTAGATGTGAGAGGGAGGTATTGTCAGCAGACTCACATGTGGCCTTGGTACAGGATGGATGCAGCATGTCTGCACATTTACAGTGCAAACCCTAATAAGACACAATTTTCTGTCCTCACCATAGATGTGCACCTCTGTGCATTAGAACACCCCATCCACAACTGCAATCAGACCTGATACATGGATGTAGATACAATACAGATACCTAGATGTTAGATACATTGACATACTAATCCCCACTGGGCCCTTACCTGCACACTCCCTGTCCATTGTGTGGGTGCTACCCACCTCCAGCATGTTGGCATCTGTTCCCTGCTGTTGTACTGGGGTGTGTGCTCCAAGGTTGGCGGGGGCTCATATGCTACACAACTTGATTGTGTGATGGATGAGAAAGAGAAATGTGACGTAATTTGTATGCTGTGGCGATGACTATACCCAAGGGTGACAGAGTGGTCATTGCGGCAGATGTTAATGGGCATGTTGGTGAAGGGAAGAGAGGGTCTGTGGAAGTGATAGATATGCATTGTGTTAAAAGGAATGCAAACAGTGAGATGGTAGTGGGGTGTGCAAAACAGATGGACATGGCTGTGGTGAATATGTACTATAACTCGGGGGAGGAGCATATGGTGAGTTACAAGAATGTAGTAAGATGCACACAGGTGGAATATATCCAGTGTAGGAGGGCCAGTTTGAAGCAGATTGGAGACTGTAAAAAGGTGAAGAGGAAAGTGTATTTAGGCAGCATAGAATGTTGGTCTGCAGGATGATGGAGATCAAGAAGAGGGGGAGTGTGAGTTCAGCAGCAAGGATCACATGGTGTGAATTAGAAAAGGGTAATTGTGAGGTGGAGTTCAAGGAAGAGTTAAGACAGACACTGAGTGGCACTGTCAATTTGCTACATATCTGGTTAAGTACAATAGAGCTAGTAAGGGAGATGGGTAGAAAGGTACTTGATGTGACATGTAGATGGAGGAAGTAGTACAAGGAAACCTGGTGGTAGACTGAGGAAGTACAAAGTATACAGAAAAAGAGGAATGGAAAGAAGGAGTGAGACTGTCAGAGAGATGAGGAAAGTAGACAGGAGAGTGAGGAGATGAGATGCATGGCAAAGAGAGATGTGGCAAAGGCTAAGGATATGGCATATGAAGAGTTGTATGGCAGTTTGTGAATTACTGGCTGGTTGTATTTCTCTTTGCTATGTTCAGTCATTTTAGTTCTTTTGCTAAGAGGTTTTTGTATGTATGGCTATTGTGTATGGCCTTTCATGATTTTGTAGTAGTGTACTGTTCACTTATTAATATGGACTGTGGGAGGGTAGATGTAAGTGTCATGGGTCTTACTGTATCCAACTGTGCATGCTGCCCCAGTTATGGTGGTCTATCAGCAGCCTGTTTGTATGGGCATTTTGAGACATGTATGCATATATATATATATATATATATATATATATATATATATATATATATATATATATATTATATACATATACACATATATACACCTCAGTATTTATTGGTAATATATCTATATATTGTTATACACATGTATGCATCTCCATACATATCTGCCTCTCTCTCTATGTATACGTTTCTTTTCAGATATGTATATATATATATATATATATATATATATATATATATATATATGGGGTCTAGGACTATTCACTGAAAGCACATTTCACTGAAACACATTTGACTGTGCACAATTTACTGAAAGCTCAATTCACTGAAAACAATTCACTGAAACAGATTTCACTGAAAGTTATATTTGGTCTTTTCTCCACTGTAATGCAACCCTGGAGTTAGAATATATAGTAAGGTGTGTGTGTGGGGGAACTGCACCCCACATTAGGGGGTATGGGGGCATAGCCCCCCACCTATTTTAAATATTTTGAACTATAGACATGGATACTTGTAATTTCAATAAATTACTCTTTTCTAAACTTAATATATATCCAAACTATGTGGGGGGGCTACTGCCCCCACACCCCCAATGTGGGGGACTGTGCCCCCCACACCCCCCTTACTATGTATTCTAACTCCAGGGTCACACTATAGTGGAGAAAAGGCAATATATAACTTTCAGGGAAATGTGTTTCAGTGAATTGTGTTTTCAGTGAATTGTACTTTCAGTGATTTGTGCACAGTCATTTGACTTTCAGTGAAATGTGCTTTCAGTGAATAGTCCTAGGCCCATATATGTATATATATATATATATATATATATATATATATATATATATATATATATATTTTTTTTTTTTTTTAAGATACCAATCATCCCTAAGTGCACAGTGTCCCTATTGTAAACTGGCTGTAAAGTAGGGTATGTTTCAGAAAACATCCTAAAACCATACATCTCAGATGGCTTACTGATAAATTGCTGTGACTATGGTGTACAGGGTCCTTGGTTCAAAACCTGCAAGGGCAATTTATTTTGTTACTAGGCAGAACAAGGACTGTTGGATACAGAGGGAGTAAGGCAGTTTTGAGCAGTTTTAAGTGTGTTTGCATGGGTTTGCGTAACGGTAATTGGTGCTAACGTATGGTTAAATGAATAGGCACTTGAACTGTGTAGGCTTCGCTTAAAAGTGCACAAATCTGCTTAGCATTTACATTTAAGCAATGCTGAAACCTGCTTAGCATAGTTCAGCCCTGGTAACCATTGATTACATTCCAGTCAGATAATATAGCAGGGTAATGACATTTGACACCTCCAACTGTTGTCATATCACTGGCCTTAGTCACAATGGAAAGAAATGTGTCACAATCCCCTGTTGAATCAATGTATTGTCCACAAATGACCACATTGGTGGTAGTCCAATGGACACAGATGTTTTATAGGAGATCTGTGAACACAACTTAACAGCAACCTCTCTTCGGACCACCACATTGCCACTGTGGACAGAAAGTCCTTCCATGTGACACATTGCATAACTAAGGGTGTGTCATCCAGGAATGAAGAGAGCAATGTCTCCCTCCACTTCCCTTTCATTAGGCCAATCAGCAGGTACAATGGCCCATTTGTCATATAAGTCACTAGACACCTTCAACGACTGGATAGGCTGCAAGTGCACCTGATGTAGGACCTGAGGCATGAAACAACTGTCTGATATGGAAAGAGGCCAAAACAGCCTAGTGTTCCTGGTCACATCTAGGCTACTTACAGGCAATCCCTGCTTGACTGACAATGCCATGTCTGCACAGCTATGTTACAAATGCCGCAACTAGGAAACCCCAATCTGTATGCACCACATGCCATGGATATCTCAACCGCATTACCACATTCAACAGAACATGCTTGGGGACAGGTCCATAACACAGATACCAGCCATGTTATGCTATATATGTTGAATACATGTCAAAGCACCTCACTGACCTTCTTAAAGAGAAATTCAGATTAGTGGATGGTGAATATAACTGTCATGCTAGGGATCACTCACATGGCAGTATTTGTTAGATGCAATGCTGACAAATGTCAGGTGGCATGATGCCAGGGTACTCCCATGGGCTAGCCTTGTAATGACGCCATGGCCATTAGTGTGGTACACACATATAAACACATGGACCCATGACACTCAGTACTGTCAAATATGTGTGTGTGTGCATTACTGTGTATACAACTATTTCTGAGCATGTAAACCTGTAGGTGACATTACTTTGGGCACTTCCACCCAATCCACCTCCCATTGCCATACTTTGCAGTGCTGGTGATGTTATTCACTGTAAGGATACCTTGTGACACTCTTCACCCTATAGGTTCCATGGAACATGTGGTAACTGCAGTACACAATACTAACAATGACTACATAGATGGGGGTTCCACCCTGAGTCCTGGGAAATGTGAGTATGTGTGTATGTATGTGTGTGAGTGAGTCAAGTGAGCATATTTGCTTGAGACAGCATTTTGAGGGCTTAGTCTCCACACACACTGTGGATTGCCATACTGTACAAGGGTTTGATGTTGGCCACAGTACAGGAGCCATGGAACAGTCATCACCTTACAGTCTGTGTTGCGTGCAGTAAATGTGTGTCACTGTAGTAGCAACAACTACATAGCCAGTGGTTCTAATCTGAGGAAGCCCAAATATGTGAACATTTGTGTGTCAGTACAGTATCCTGTGTTTGAGTGAGTACTATGTCCACTTGGAGGGTGGCTGTCACATTTTAGACAGTGGTACTCCCACTACGTGTCCCTAGGTTCACTGTATGTGGTCTGCTGTCTCCATCAACCTTACAATTATCTGACAACAATCTTCAGCCCAATAAGCCCTGTGCTGTGTGCATGAACTATGTAACAGTATTCCCTGATTGACAAGATAGTCTAGGCTGCTAAACCCAGTTGTGTCAAATGTGTCTATGACTGTATGTATTTGTCAGTGTGTATATGTCAGTATGTTATAGTATGTTATGTCCATTCACACCCAGTACATCCCCCATTGCCATACTGTGCAAGGCCTGGTGATGATGTTCACTTTACAGGAACCTTGGAATACACCTCAACCTACAAGCTGTGTGGTGTGGGCAATTAAGGCAGAACACATTAGTAGCAATAACTACATAGGTAGGGGGTCTAATCTCAGTGTTAGCAAGTGTGTGTGTGTGTGTGTGTGTGTGTGTGTGTGTGTGTGTGTGTGTGTGTGTGTGTGTGTATGTGTGTGTGTGTGCAACTGAAGGGATCTACTTCAGTTTGCAGAAAAAAACATTTCCCAGGAGTTCATTTGACCGAGACTAAATTGGCAAAAATCTAAAATTGCAAATGAACCATCTTGTGGAAATTAATTTCACCAAAACTAGTCATGGCAGCGTAAATGCCCTTTCCCCATTGTACAGTTGTACAGCGATACTGGAGTTAGTATATATATATATATATATATATATATATATATATATATATAGTTGGTGGTGGTTGTTGGGGGCACAGTCCCCCACATTGAGGATAGTGCTGTGCATATCCCCATGCGTAGCATACTGTTATACTTTTGAATCTATGTTAAGAAGGTAAGTAGCTGTTAATCTAACTAGGTGTGGGTCTACACCACCCTACACCCTCCAATGTGGGAGCTGTGCCCCCCACACTACCACAAATAATTATACCAACTCCTGGATTGCACTACAGTAGGGAAAAGAACATATACCCTGCCACTACTATTTTCAGTGAAATGAAATTTGGCAAACTGATTATTTAGTGATTTGAGGTTTTGGCAATTCAGTCTTGGTGGAATTACATTTGCAAAAATTAGTTCTCTGCAAAGTGAAGTACATCTATGTGAACAGTACTCTGTGTGTTGCATCAACACAAAGGCCTCTGTATGTGTGTGTTATTCATAAACCTTTGGTGTTTGCCACACAGTACACTTACCATTGTCCACTGTACAAGAGCTTCTTACATCACCCACCATGCACTTACCTGTATTCACCCCTCAGACCTATCAACCATGTGGCACATGCAGTAACTGTTATACAGACTTGTTACTTGTGTTCAGCTGTACCCTGGATATGACACAGTCAATGTGTTATCACACTGCCACACCCCGTCTAGGAAAGGACAGCAGGCCAACATCCTCCTGACACACAGACACCTAGAACACAAACAGAATACATTATGGAGACCACATTCAGTCAGTTTTAATAACAGCAATAATACATTTTGACTGGACAACTACACACCCTGATGTGTAAGCATTAAACATGCTAGCTGACAAAACTTTAAATGGCATTACCTTGCTAAACTGTAGTACATTCACCCTGTGCATCAGAACCATATTAGCATGTCCCTGCATTGATGGTATAGATGACAGGGATGTGACACAGGTATCATAATATGCACAGGGTGTGGTGTGGGTTTGCCAGAGGCCAAGGCTGAACCATTTGGTTGACATCATGTGTGTGGGTTAGGGGGTTGTTTATTAAATGGGATGTGCAGAGTTGGTGTGTGTAAGTATGGAGTTGCCCTAGCTGTGATGGTGATGTGTGTGTGTGTGTGTGTGTGTGTGTGTGTGTGTGTGTGTGTGTGTGTGTGTATGGATGCACACAGTTCTGCCATGTGGCTGCCCTATACAGGGGTATGTTGGACAGCTGTGGACCATACATGGCAGGATGTACAGTTCACTGTGTCCACCAACGGACATTGGAACTGGGCCTGCCAGGGGTTGCATGGGCACCACCAGGCAGAAGCCCAGATATGCTACTCTTCCCTGACAATTACAATTGTCTGCTTGATCCACATCCCTGTTGGAACTGGCCAGGACCATGTACCCATGGACTGCTGCATCATGGTGTGGACAATACCCCCCTTGCAGTGGAGCTGCTGGTACTGCCACTACTAGATGGGGAATGAGATGTTGCATGGCCACGTAGACTTTCAGCTATTCAAGGTGCTGTCCCACATCCATGTGGCTGACACCCTACTCCCACCACATGCTCTAGCACAGACATCCCACGGTTGAGGATTGCCACCATCTCACCCAACTGTCTATACATAACTTCTGCATAATAATGGTGGGCATCTGCAAGATCACGGATGTTGTCACGTACAGCAGGAAGAGTAGCCCTCTGAAGCCTCAGACCATCTCTGGTGTAACATTCAATATGTGCCTACGCCTCCATGACAGTCTGAATCATGTGTCTGGTGACACTTGCTGTGACATTTGTGGCAGGGACATGACAGGCAGCAGTCCTCCTACGAGTGGCCCTGTCCATCTACCTGTGTTGCACCTCGCCTGTTATCCAGCTATGGCTGGTGTCTACAGACACACTTGCCATAGTCACCACACTTTCCTGTCCCTTGCCACCACCTGCCAACTGTCCCTCATCTATGGCCACTGGTGATGGGGTATGTGTGGGCATTGTGACTCTGACCGGGGATGGGGTGGAAAAAAGTGGGATGCAAACCAATGGCACAGATTCAGTTCCTGACAACCCTGCCTGTGCCTCACTATGCCTATCATCATTGTCAGAGTCTGCAGTGACAGTGACATCAGTTTAACCATGGGAGGGACCCCGACCCACATTGCCACCTGTGAGGGGAAGACAATATCTGTAAATTAATACCTGTACATTATGGTTTACTCACACACACACACACACACACACACACACACACACACACACACACACACACACACACACACACACACACTTACAGGTGAGATGGCACAAGGATATTACACAGACCTCACATTACCCAACAGTTGACATGCATGACACATGGGACTCAACATCATGCATTGCAGCCATTCTTAATCCCTGTTACTAACAATATACATCAGTGGGATGCATGAATCATGTTAGTATGTGATGTTTCTTCCCCTGGAACCCAACGCACCCATGTACACATTATTGCTGTGCTCCTGTAGAACACACTGGCATCTACTGTACATCATATCTCACAACTGTACAAATCATTGCTGAATGTGTAGATGCCTGGAAGTTATGTTTTCTCTGTTCCTCACAACCCCTATATGTTTATCTGCTACATAACTGGGATGATATGAGGACTGATGTCACTAATTAATGACTGACATTTGATTTGCAGATCTCATTATCAGCAGTGCATGTAAGTCCAATAAAATCCGATTGCACCAATGACCTTCAAAGCTTAATGCAGTTATAAGGAGAGTACACATACCTGTTGACATGACAGCCTCTTCCACAATATGAAATGGGGCCACACTACTACATTTGAAAACATTACACACACCTGATATGTGGCATATGACCTGTGCAATCCAATCAAGAATCAAACAAATGTGTTAGTCATGAAGATACTGAATGAGATCTGTACAATATGGGGGTTACATAAGTTTGAACAGCCTTAAACCAATGGCTTGTTGAAGCACCTGTTAAGTGAACTAAAGCAGTCACTATTCCTAGGAATGGGTATACTAGCATGGCACATCTTGACTTGGCATTATTTGGTCTGCCTTCCCTACAAAGGTCTCCCAGCTCTGCCAGATTGCAAGACCAGCTCATGTGCACAGCTCTTGGAGGTCACACAGGGGCTCTATTATTGCTGTTGAGTCTGGGTTATGTCTGGCACAAGGTATAATCTTGAATGTGTTCGGATACAGCCATTCTTAGCTACCTTCGGATGTATGCTTCAGTTCACTGTTGTGTTTGAAGCTGAAACCCCTCCCCACCCTCAGCCTTATTGCAGATGCTTGACAATTGTGGGCCACATGTGAGTGTTATTTTGCAGTGTTCTAAATTCCCTCCACCATGTCTACAGGTCTAGTTCCAGCTAATGAACAGCAACCCTAAAGATGTACACTGGCACCAGCAAGCTTCAAGTTGGGGATGGTGGCCCTGAGGTGAAGTGAGGTGTTGCTTGTGCACCACGCATATCTTTATGAATACTGTCTGTAGGTTTGAACCTTGGTGTCATGACACCATTACACATTGCAACACATGCCTTGGTGAGACTTGATGTTATGCTTTTGCTTACCTGTACACAGCCCTAGATGGTGTTTCTTGTGAGGAAAATCTTCCGTCTACTTACCATACCCAATGGGCCACACTTATGCAGAATCCAGGCGATTGTTGCCACAGGTACTGCACAGGCAGTACTTGCTAGACATTCCTGCAACTCGCTCAGTGTTGCTGCATGTCTCCTGGCAGCCTCCCTGACCAGTTTTCTACATGTCTGGTCATCTGTTTTGGAATGGCATCTGGTTCTTTTCATCACTCTTGTCCCATATTTAATACAGCTCTAGATCACTGTCTGCACTGTTTTCCATGGTATATGTGATGGTGAGGTAATGCTTTTTTTCCCTACTCCTGACTGCTACATTTCAGATATGGGATCCCTTTGATGCTTTGTAAGATGTGCACAAGCCATGGCTGCCTCTGTTGTAGGCAAATGAGGAAATGTCATGAACATACTTCTTGGTGTGACATTGAGGCCCTGTACGTGATGGCAAGTGTGTACTCAAGTAGAGTGAATGCTGTCAGTACATCACAAGCTGCCTCCACAATATGTTATTTTGAGTGTGTGCACACATATGCATCCAGTGCTTTGTAAGGTTTGTATACACTATATTTGTTGCCCTAGCATATAATTCTATTTTACACATTAATATTTCATGTTCGGATCACATTATAGGTTGTAAAAGGTGTGGAATGTATTATTGTGGTCTGTCATTGTATATATCAGGAACAATTTCCATCTTAATAGGTATGTATATACTGTTGTATCCACTGTATAAGGGTAATGTTTCATACATGTCCCTACTGTAGCCTATTTGTCCCACTATTTTGTTTGTCTCTGTCCACACACCGTGCACTGACAGGTTGTGAGGTACACTGCAGGAATCTTACATACCCTTTAGGTATGACACCATGGTGACCACTGTGATGCAGTGCAGTTAACACCAACAAAACTGAACATGTACATCAGGCATTATGGGTAAGTGTGATAAATGTGTGCATGGCAAATAGCATGGCCTTTACATGGCCGATGTACTGGCAAACCTCAACCAAAAAATTCCATATTCACCAGCTACAGGCTGCTTTCCCAGTTGTATACCAGATGGATCTAAATAGTTGTGGGAGAGAGGTAATGTCAGTAGCCACTCATGTGGCCTTGGTACAGTCTGGAAGCGGCATTTCAGCGCATTAACAGTACAACCCCCAATACTACAAAATATGCTGGCCATCACCATAGATGTGCACGTCTGTGCATTACTAAACATCAGCAAGATCTACTATCTCATCTGACATATACATGTAGATACTATACAGATAGAAATGGATAAGCAACAGTGTTCTAGTAATGTGCACTGGGGCCTTACCTGCGTGGTCCTTGTCCATTGTGTGGATGCAACCCACCTCCACAATATTTTCTTCAGCTTCATGGGTTGTGTGTTGGGTGGGTGCCTCAAGGTTGTCGAGGAGCTCCTTGGTGGGTGTCAGTGGGGGTTGGATGGCTGGGCCCACACCTGTGGCTAGCCCATCCCTCGCTACAGCAGCAGTCCATTAAAGGGCATGGTGGGTGAGGTCGCTGTCCTGATGCCACAACTGCTCATAAGTTCTGCTGTGCAGGCCAACAGCATTTACCCTGTGGACCAGGTTGTTCCACAGGGTGGTCCTCTCCCACACATCTTGTGCTCTCTGGCCATATAGTATCCCATAATGTTCTATCTCAGATTGGGTGATTATGTCATTTTCATCAGCAGAGAATGCCGGGAGGCGAGGCCTCTGTATGTTACCTGGAAGACATAAACAGGAAAAAAAGTCACAGGACCTCATACTGTGTCAAATTGCACATCAACAGTGGATATTACTTGCAAATAATCCAAACTACACCATAACCCTCTAATCTATCATGACTACAGCAGCTTGCATTGCACTCTTGGCCCTGAGCTATCTAGCTGGACACTTAATTGCATAATCCTCTATTCTCCACACATTTTTGTGCAGAGGGATGACAATGGCCATCTTCCATATGGATGATATGTGGATGGTGGCAAGTCTGTGTTTGACTGTAGTGTGTGATGGAGCTGTGTAGGAGGCAGACAGTGATGTTATTATACACCATGGAGACTTGCTGTTGTTGCCATCAGAAGGCAATATGTACATGCTCACCATTGCTGAGGGGAGGAGTATGCTTGATGTGCATTGCCCTATACAAATGGGGTGAACATGGTGGCAATATTCCTACCTTACATGTCTGATGGAGGTTGCCTATATCCATGACATGTGTATGAGGTGTGCTTTACCCCCAGTACAGGGTGAATTGTGTTGTTGCCTCTGAGACTGACAACATATGTGGAGACACTGTTGCAATTGTCTTTGGTGGTGTGGATATGTCTGATTTGTAGTCATAGTCAGCCTTACAGGAAGTCACCTGTGAACTTACATGCTTGCTCAGATAGAGGTGGACTTACTTCCAAGTTGTTGCCTGCATCTATGTGTCTCTGTACAGCCAATATAGCAACCTATTTTGTGGTTTGTGTATTGCTGCTGTCCACCAAAGGGGATTACTCTACCTTGGTGGAGGCTGGTTTTACAGCTCAGGAACAGCTGAGTCCATAAAGCCACAGTGGATATAAAGTGTACACATCCCTATTACAATGCCTGGTATTTGTGCAATTGAAACATGACAGCACAATAACTCATTTCAAAACCAATGCCCACCTTTAAAGTGACCTGTAGCCTGTACAATTCAATCAGTTCAATTGAAAACATAAAAATATGGTCTGTGAAAACATATGGAAATAATAATTAGTACAATAAGCCAGTTGCATGAGTGTGCATATCCTTAAACTGATATGTTGTGTAAGCACCTGTTGAAATGGTTACAGCATTCATTCTTCTTGGTTTGGACTCTAACATCATGGCACATCTTCACTTGGCAATAGTTGATCACCTTCCTTGAAACAGCTTTGTTTGTTTTTCAATAAAATTGTACAGGTTAGGGGTCACATTCAAGATGAGAAACATTTTGAAATGATTTTCTGTGGTCTCATTGTCATACAGCATACAAACCTGGCATTCCATCAGGGGTGTCTGCACTTTTGATATCCACTGTATATAGGTGTTGATATAGCTGTTAGTGGTAGGCATGGACAGAGGGTTATAACACAGTTGGACACTTCTCCGATTACTACCTGATAATCATGCCTACTCTAGTACCCATATCAGTGTCAGGGCAATACAACAAGTAGTTGTACACATTTATGTCTGTTGTATGCATTGACACTGATATTACACACATGTGCAACATGCACAACCTATTTACTTGACTGCTTGAAACCCATGTTATTAGTTTTGTGCCTTCCAGCTGAACATATAAATACATACATGTGCTCAGGAGATACCTGGTATACATTTCTGTTCTATGTTAGTATGGCACACTGTATTTACAGTCTTGCTGCTCAGTCATACTTCCCAACCTATTATAGCAAGACTTCTGGACAATGGCACACATAAATGGGTGACAAAAGGGACATCAGTATTGATACTGTATTAATATAGATGTGCCATACATTAGTAGGTTGATTGAAAAGTAGGCTTTGATATCACTGTGATAACCTGAAAGATGTCCAACAGTCATAAGTAGGCTATTATATTACGTAGTCATTGCTCACAGACTTGCCAATAGTTTGGCTGACATAACACAAATATATGTGTATGTGACTACAGATATCAGTCACAAATGTGTTTATTGTCCAGCAGAACAATGTACAGTCGAATGTTATTAATTCAATATATCACATGCAGTTCAACACACATGTCTGCAACAGTACTTTCCTATGCACATAGGTTCATAGGTAGATACTAGGCTATCTGCCCTAAGGCATTTATAAGCCTAGCCAGAGTATATTTGCTTCCGCCTCCCTATTAGATTAGCCTACTGTGTCTCTGTAAAGTAGGTCACAGAAGGTACCCTTTTAAGATTAGTTTACTGTGCCTCTGTCTAGCAGAGACACAGAAGAGATCCCAGGGGTGAATTTGCGATTTCCCATCCATGTGCCAAGATTTCGCTTGAAAGGGGTGAGCGAGGGGCTATGTCTAACATGAATTGGGATTCTATTCCAGAGTGAGGGGAGCCTCTGGGAAATGAATCTGTCCCTCCAGCATGTCCTATTTATTTTTGTGCTGAGGTTTAGGTCCCTGGAGCGTGTAGTTCTAAGGGACTTGGATTTTTTGAGGTGGAGCATGTCCATTGATTCTGGGTTTGACATGCCTTTGTACGTCAGGCATAGATTACCTCTGAGTAGGCAGTAAGCAACTGAGTAGAGCTGGAGTTTCTTTAGTCGAGCTGCATAGGACATCTGTTTGTAGCCCATGATCCTCTTGGTGAGGTACTTTTGGGGTCTCTCCAGTTGCTGCAGGTGTCGGGTAAGGTACATCCCAAAAGGGGCATTGTATTAAATTATGGGCCTGATGAGTGACGAGTAGAGGGGCACAATGACCTCTCTTGATCTAGATGCGAACCCTTTCGTGATAGGGTGGGCTATATAGAAGGTCTTTCTAACCACTTTGGCAACGTGATTATCAAAGGAGAGATTACTATCTACGTTGATCCCCAAATCTCTAATTACTTCTTCTGTACTTAATGGATTACCACCTATGTGGTAATTTGTGGGCACCTTGTTTTTCCCAAAGGGGATGACTATGCACTTTTTAGCATTTAGCTAGAGAACGTGGCTCTGGCACCAAGCATCCGTCTCTGTGAGACCCTATTGGGGGATGCTTGTGTCAGCTGGAGATTTGATTATGGCCCCCAGTTTGCAGTCATCTGTGAACTTTGTCAGCCATAATCCCCCTGTGTTAGCCTAAACCTCAGAGAAGTATATACCGAACAAGAGAGGTCCCAGAACTGAGCCCTGTGGGATGCCACTTGTAACTGGTTTGGATTCAGACATGGCACCTGCGATTCTGACCATGTGGGTTCTATCTCTGAGCCAGTTTGCAACCCATCTTGTGATATAGGGGTTGATATTTAAGCTGGTAAGCTTATTTATGATGCCCGAGTGGGGTATTGTGTCGAAGGCTTTTGTGAGGTCCAGGTAGGCTGTGTGGACTACCTTGCCCTCATCTACAGCTTTGATAACTGTTTCAAAGAAATCAACTAGGTTTAAGAGGTAAGATCTGCCCTTAACAAAGCTGAATTGGGTAGGGTCCAGTGTCTGGAGGCTCCCAATGTCTTTGTTTATGAGTTCCATGATAATACACTCCATAGCTTTACAGACCAGACTAGTCAGGCTTATGGGGTGATAGTTTCCAGGGTCTGTTGTGGCACCACCTTTGTGGAGTGGGACTACTGTAGCAGTATGCCATTCTTTGGGTACATATCCTGTAGTAAGGCTAAGTTTGAACAGTGACTTAATGTGAGGGTTCAGTTCTTCTTGGAGCTCATGTAAGACACAGCCTGGGACACCGTCCGGTCCCATAGATGCTGTGTTTTTTTCTTTGGAGAGGGCAACTTTCACCTGTGCATCTGTGATGTCAGGGAGGTTACATTCAGTTGGGATATGCATTTGCTCCTTTGGGGGGGGAAGGGGGGGTTTGCATTGAATCTGTCTGCCAGGATGTTGGCTATGTCTGTAGGTTCGGTATATTTTGTACCGTTATGCAACAATTCAGAGCATATCTGGGAGTTTCCGCCCATGTTCCTGCCATAACTAAAGAAGGCCTTGTGATTATCTTTAGTGCCTAGGGCAATTTTTTCTTTCAAAACTGGCCTTTGATGTTTTTATGAGGGATCGAAGTTTCTTGCTAATACTGATCAGAGATGCCTTCCCTTTTTGGGATTTTGCTCTGTCATGTAGTAGCTTCCTCCTTCTGTTGTATAGCTTATTTATGGCCGGGGTCCACCAGACCAGTCTCCTGTTTTTGGAGGAGTGAGTCATGCTTTTATTTGGGATAGCACGATCCATGCATTCCTGCAAGTGCTCATAGAATGCATTTGTAAAGGATTCTGTGGATTGGGCTGTGTTATCCTTTGGCCCAGGGGCTTTGAAGGATTCCACCTCAGTCTTGAGAAGTGCAAAGTTGGCTTTTGAGAAATTCTTTACAGTGATTTCCTTGGCTGGGGGTGGGGACAGGATATGGATGTCCAGGGAAATTTGTTTATGATCTGATCTTACCAATGAGGGGTTTACCTCTGGTGTGGAACATAGAGTCCCCATGTTGGTGATGACCAGGTCCAATATGTTGTTCCCTCTTGTGGGAGTGGTGACCAGTTGTTCCATTGCGTTAGAGTTTATAAATTCAAGGAACCGCTGGGCAAGGGTGTTTGGGCTTGAGTAGTTTTCCCAGTCAATGTTTGGGTAGTTGAAGTCACCCAATAACATAGTGTTTGGAGAGACCTTCATATTCTCCAGTGTTCTCAGGAATGCCTTATATAGGTGTCTTAGATTTACAAGACAAACATGTATCATACTCATATTCACAGATAACATATGGGTATGGAAAACATCCCATTAACTGGCCTAGCAGTGGCACAGTCACAACTGTTTGACAGACACCTCAGCAGTTGTCATATGTGAGCTGTCCTTTCCCAGGATGAGTCAGGCTCCTGAGGTGTGATCTTACCTCACAACCTCTTGGATCATCACATCTGGACAAAGCCTAAAATGATGGGGAAATAAATAGGTAAATATTTTAAATATTGTTGTTACAAACTTAGAAAGTTTGTAGAATAATACATTTTGCATTACCGTGAATATTCTTAAGGATGTGGAATCTTAAACTCAAGTGTTTGTCATTACTTAATGACTTCAATCCTCAGCTATTTGACAGAAAAGTACAGATTTCGGGAGGAACAGACACAAACTATGATGGGAAAATAGTCTGTGAAAATCTGTACAGTTGAGAGGTATGGCTGTGATCTTTCCTACTGCAGAGAGGGCCAGATGCTATGGCCATAGAAGCTGTTCAGCAGGACATTAGTACAGTAAGTCTTGTTGGGACATATATTCTTCCAAATCATATTTCTCATTATTACAGACCAAGTAATACATTCAATTACATGCTTACATGTTTCACATATCTTTTTTTTATTCTCTTTCCTGTTTTCCAGTTTTTGCTTTTTATTTGTTTACTCTCTCTCTCTCTCTCTCTCTGCACTACAGGGATAGAGCTGACTTGAATAGGTGGCAGCATGGCTTTTGTAGGTGGTGCTCATAACCAGGTGATGGCTTGTGCACCAATTGGTGTTCCCCACTTGCTAATTGCATGCATAACAGCTGTGTAGTTCTTCCAATAGCCAGTGTTATGACAACACACTCCTATAAGTAAGTACTCCATGTGGTCATTGGTCCTTTCCCTTAACTGTGAGGAAGACATCCTGGAGGTGTGTGAGCTAATACTTCTTACAACAAGACTTGTGGAAACAAGCCAAATAAATGGTGGAGAAGGTTCAATACTTAGAGCCAGAGTGTGAGTATTGCTGTTATATGTTTGGAATACTGCTAGTTTAGCAGAGTTGTCTGAACAGGCTACTTCTGCATGGGTTTCAGTTTGACAACATTCTGTCTCTGCATACCTCTCAACTGTAGAGCTATCCACATAATGGCCAGAGGTTAACCTGTTATGTTTGGTCTGTTCCCCAGACAGGTGTTGTCCTTGGCAAATTAGTAGCATACTCTGGTGATTGCAGCCAGTAAATGATAGCATCCATTTTGTTTTTCTGCCTTTATATCCCTCAAAAAATATATGTTACAACAAACCCTGTAACACCAACAACTTTCTCAGTGTATAAAAGCAAAATTTCAAGCATGGCCATGTATTTGGGCCTCTGTCCACCAATTATGTCAGGCTTTGTCCAGATGTCATACAATAGGAGGTTAATAGGTATAATGGTCTATCATTATTTAGTGCTGTCATTCCTGCCAAGCGGAAAGGCTGGAAAACATGTTAATTCTGTACATTCAAGAGATTGGTGTATAGAGAATGCTCTTAGATCCACTTGTAACATATTTTATGTGGGGAGAGTAACACGTGTTTTAAATCTAGGCTGTTAGAACATGTGAGACATATTATTGATAAGAAAGAAGATAGTTCTATAGCTGTATATTTGAATAAATCTCACCATGGGGACAGTAGTGGTTTCCAAGGTACTGTTTTGCAAAAAAGTCTGTTCCTCAGTTTGATGAAACATTCATTATCTAAAGCTTTCGATACCATCTCTCACACCCACCTCCTAAATCACCTATCAAATCTCAACCTTTGCTCAGAATCCCTTTCCTGGTTTTCCAGCTACCTTTCTAACAGATCCCAAGTGGTAAAATGGGGCCAAGCAACCTCTACTTTTCTTCCTACCCCTACCGGAGTACCTCAAGGTTCCAAACTCGGCCCACTATTATTCAATATCTTCATAAATTACTTCCACAAGGCTATCCCCAACACAATAATTGTACAATATGCTGATGATTCAACATTAATCTGCTCTGCCCCTAACATAACAGACCTCCAAGCCCTAACCCAAAGTGCCTTCTCAACCACTGAAAACTGGATGCTACAAAATCACCTCTCCCTAAATGCCAACAAAACTAAGATACTCCTTTTCTCTCTCTCTAAATCCTCCTCTCTTGACAAAAAGTCATTCCAAATTTCCAGCCTCAATAACTCCTCTATCAAAATCATACCCTCCTCCAAACTTCTTGGTGTCACAATCAACGATCAACTATAATTTAATTCCCATATCCAACTGAACATCACAAAAACGCACATAAAACTAGGTCTACTGTATAGAAACAACCACTTCCTCTCTCCTCATTCCAGACTAACCCTTGCCTCTACCTTCCTCCTTCCTACCCTTCTATACGGTGCCCCCCTGCTCACTAATCTTTCATCCTCTCTTACCACCAAACTAGAGCTATGTTACAACAAAGTCGCTAGATTTGCCACTAACGCCAAATCCTCTTCTCATCACTGCTACTCCCTTCACTCCCTAAACTGGCTTGAACTTCCCAATCAACTTAACCTCCTCCAACTCACTACAGCCTTTAAGCTACTACTGCCATTTCTAATATTCTGCACCCTTATACCCCCCTCAGACCACTTAGATCTTCTTAACACAACCTGATCACAGTTCAAAAACCCCAGCAGCCTGCTGGCCAGCTTCTCTTATCCTTTACACTTGCTAAAAAATGGAATGCCCTGCCCTTGTCACTTAGGACATGTACCAACCCAAATAACTTCAAAACTCAGCTTCATTCCAACCTCTATCATAACAGAATTTGCAACTGCACTCCTCTGCCTACAAATCCTAAACTTTCTACTCCATTTGCCCCAGACTAACCTCCTCATATTCTCCTTCCTATTCCTTTCTAAAATTATTAGGCTTAAGTGAACTACATAGTAAGACATGTATTATCATCATGTGATGCCTTTCTCCCTAAACAAAATTGGAATTGTTAGTGTTTCTTCTGTTGTAACTACCTGATATTTGTAATTCAGAGTGCCTATGACTTTGCATGTTCATTGAAATTATTTTTGTAATTCAGAGTGCCTATGACTTTGCATGTTCATTGAAATTACTTCTTGTAAACAAAATATTTGAACAATAGTAATTCCTTGTTTTGGAGCTTTTCTCCCAGGGCTACCAATGCCCAGTGGACCTCCCCGGTAATCAAACTGAAATGAATAAATAAATAATAAATAAATAAAAGAACAAGTGTTATGGACAGAATCAATGTATTGTTATTATTATTATTATTATTATTATTATTATTATTATTATTATTAAATGTGATACTTTATTCCCTAGGGGATTAAATGAGGAGTGTAATTGGAGGCTGTGTATTTAATTATGTTATTAAGTGTTAATTGCTTCTTGTGATTAAGACAATTATTTCTTGTAATGTTTTACTCCTTGAAGGCTTTGGCCAAGACATCACAGTATAATGAACATGTGTGAATTACTGGCTGATTGTATTTCTCTTTGCTATGTTCAGTCATTTTAGTTGTTGTGTAAGAGGTTGTTATATGTCTGGCCATTGTGTATGGCCTATCATGCTTTTGTAGCAGTGTACTGTTCACTTATTCACTTGGACTGTGGTGGGGGGGGCAGATGTGAGTGTCATGGGCCCTTTTGTATCCAACTGTGGATGCTGCCCCAGTTACGGATGGTCTATCAGCAGCATATGTTTGTATGTGCATTTTTAGACATGTCTGCATATATATATATATATATATATATATATATATATATATATATATATATATATATAGATATATATATATATATATATATATATATATATATATATATATATATATATATATATATATATAGATATACACCTCAGTATTTTTTGGTAATATATCTATATATTGTTATACACATATATGTATCTCCATACATATCTCTCTCTCTGTCTCTATATATATGTTTCTTTTCAGATATATATTTGTAGATACAATCCTTCCTAATTTCACAGTGTCTCTTCCCTATTGTAAACTGGCTGTAAAGTAGGGTTTGTTTGAGAAAACATCCTAAAACCATACATCTCAGATGCTTACTGGTAAATTGCTGTGACTATGGTGTGCAGGGTCCTGGGTTCAAGACCTGCAAGGACTGCTTATTTTGTTGCTAGGCAGAAAAAGGACTGTTGGATACAGAGTGATTAAGGCAGTTTTGAGCAGCTTTAAACATGTTTGTGCAGATTTGCACGATGGTAAGGGGTGCTAACATATGGTTAAACAAATAGGCACTTACACCATGTAGGCTTCTCTTACCAGTGTGCAAATCTGCTTAGCATTTACATTTAAGCAATGCTTAAACCTGCTAGGCATAGCTCAGCCCTGGTAGCAATTGATCACATTCCAGTCTGATAAATTAGCAGGGCAATGACATCTTTAATAAATATATTTAATTTCCTGTAAATAACATGCTTCTATGTGCTGTCATTACAGTAGCAAGGGGTGTCTCTATACTGTATGGGACACTTGGGTATACATGGGTAGTACCACTATCTTTTTTTGTATTTGTTTTATACATGGGTAGTATCCCAGGTTATATGCAGTCACACTTGCATGTTACACCAGCTACAGTACACTGGTTGACAAGAATAGTTTAACACATATTGTATTATTAAGTTAATACTTTTACCAGTGCTTTTCCAAGTAAAAGTAGATTGCTGATTGTAGTACTTCAACCATTCATCCCTGCATGCAAAGCTGGGACTCTGAATACTAACTATCTTCTTCTTGGTGTTTGAGCTGTATGTTTTTATGTATCTCTTTTTGGATATTGATATGATATTATGATATTAACTGTAGACTACTATGTTTTTTGGACATGCCATTGAGGACTGCTATCATGTAGTAATGGCATACCTTTCAGTTTCAGACTTATATCCTTCAAAACATTCATCCTAGTGCATAACCTGTTGGCTATCTACTTTCGGTCTGTCCTCTGTACAGATGTGCAGATGTCAGGTATTGCTAAGACCATGCAACTATGTAGGTGCCCACATAGTATTGTGCTGTGGACCTCGAGACTGCTGCTAGTTCCAGCATATGGGACATTCCTTAATGTGGGCCTTGCCCCTTTTCCTTGCCTATGTGAGGGACATTACAGAGGTGGTGGGCTATAGATTCACATACAGTAGGGGGCAATACGTCACAGGACAAGACATATGGAGACAGCCCAACAACATGGAAGACATATCCCCAGAATTGTGAACAGATTCTTTGTCATCAGTGCTGTTATACACATGGTGGATTGATAGAGTGACCGGGTTTGTGTGGACATGCATTTAGTGAGTGACTTTACAACTGACAGTGATATGTCTCTGACATACCTCTCCACTGGCACTCTGTCCACAGACTGGCCACATGTTTGCCTGTTATGTTTTGTCTGTTCCCCAGACAGTTGGTGTCCTTGGTAAATCAGTCGTGGACTCTGGAAAATGCAGTCAGCAAGTATTCACATCTATTGATATTACTGACTTCATATTCCTCATAAAGGATATGTTACAACAAACCCAGTAACATCTGCAACTTTCTCAATGTATGACAGCAATATGCCCAGTCTACCCCTGTGTTTGTGCCTCTGTCACCAAATGATGTCAGGCTTTGTCCAGATGTCAATGAGGCTCAGATGTATTTAGTATCATTATTTCTTGCCTTCATTCCTGCTACCATCCCAGTGATCTAGTAGACCCACAGACATGTCAGGGAAGAGGCCATAGATATGAGTCCTGAGCCTGTACATTCTGAGGTGAATTGTACATGTAGGAGGTCTGTGTATGTCTGGCCATTGTTAACAGATTGTCAGGACTGTGTACACATGTCATGTGTACATGTTATTTGGGCTGTGTATGGAGGGGGGTGGATGTAAGTGCTATGGCTCCTTCTTTATCTGACTGTGCATGCTGCTCCATTTTCTGCTGATCTATTGTCTGTATATGCTTGTAGGGGCTGACTGAGACATGTCCTGTACCAAGGTCAGGATTCCAAATACACTGAGAATTGGGACTGTATATGTAGGGCTAGTGTGTGAGTGGCAAACAATGATATATTTGTTCACACAGTCCGTATACTCTACTGTTCACTTGGCTTACCGGTATGTGACTGTGACTGTGGTGATACTGATTGTGGGTATGCACATTCACACTGATGTCTGTTTGTCAGTGCTGTTACATCCCTGTAGTGCATGATATATTTGCAAATACATGTGTAATTACTCATAGCAGATTTCATATTTCAATTACTTGTGCTATTTCACTAAATATACGTTAGAGCACAAAGGATGGTATTACTACAGCAACTGTGTTATCTTATCTATGCCAGTACTTCAGATACATCCCCATTTTTCATGGCTTCCAACCTCCACTTTGTCAGCCTTGGTCCAGATTCATTGCAGTAAGGGGTTTTGAGCATACCTCTCAACTGGCTGGATTGTTTCAGGATGTCCAGGTTTATTGCTCATATTTCTGGTCTGTTTAACAGATTATTCTCATTTCTCTGGTAAATCACTGTGAAGATATGATTGTTGTCAGAAAATGAGGATATACATTTCATTTACTTATCTCACATCCATCAGAATATGTATGCTGAAACAAACTGTGTCACTCTGTCAAGAAGAGTACAGGGGGACAATGACCGCTTCCTTCATGGATGCTAATGCGTTAGTGCTGAGATGTACCACATAGAAGGAATTTCTGACCACAGTTGCAATGTGGTGGTCAAAAGAGACATTGCTGTCAACCTATGTACCCAGATCTCTTATAATGCCTTTTTTGTTCAGAGGACTACCATCGATGTGGTAATTCATGGGGACATGGTTTTTCCCAAAGGTGATGACAACACATTTTCTGACATTGTGATTAAGGCCATGGCTCTGACACCAGTCATTGGTCTCAGCGAGGCCTTTCTGTTGGATGTCAACATTACTTGGGTAGTTAATAATAGCTCCCAACATGCAATTGTCTGCAAACTTTGTCAGCCAGAGTCCCTTTATGTTGGCATGGACTTCAGAGAAGTTGATACCAAACATGATAGGACCCAGGACAGAACCTTGTGGTACTCCACTTATGACTGCTCAGCATTCTGACTTGCAGTCAGCTATTTTCACACTGTGAGTTCTGTCTGTGGCCCAGTTTGCAACCCGCCTAGTGATATAGGGGTTGATGCCTAGCTTAGTGAGTTTTTGCATTATTCTTGAGTGAGGAATGTTATAAAAGGCTTTGGCCAGATCAAGGTAGGCTGTATGTGCCACCTTGCCTTCATCCACAGCTCAGGTGACTGACTCCAAGAAGATGACCAGGTTGATTGAGAAGGTATGACCTACCCTTCACAAAACTAAACTGTGTGGGATCCTGAGTCTGCAGATTCCCATATCCCTGTTTATTAGGTGCATAATGATGCATTCCATAGCTGTGCATGATGATGCATTCCATAGCTTGGAATAAAAGACTTGTCAGGCTATTGGGGTGGTAGTTTCCAGGGTCTATAGTCACCCTCCTTTGTGAAGAGGGGTGACTGTAGCAGTGCACAATTCAGTAGGGACAACGCCTAAGGTGATGCTGTGATTGAACAGGGCACACAGTTGAGATGCCAGGTCACTCTGTAGTTCATGTAGAACACAGCCAGAGATATTGTCAGGTCCCATAGAAGCTGTATTCTTGGCCTTGGACAGTGGTGTCTTAACCTGTGCAGCAGTAATACTGGGTGCCTGACAGTGTACTACTATTGTGATTGGTCCTTTAAAGTTTGCACTCAATATGTCAGCCAGTATATTGGCAATATTTGTTGGCTCAGTCTAGGAGGTACCATTGTCCAGTAGCTCAGAGCAAATCTTGGCAATCCCATGGAGAACAACCTCCAGCCAAACCTTTGGATGACCACCCTCAAGCCACTAATACATGTAATTTGGATCATGTAGTTGCCTCTAAATGGGTTAGTCTGCAGGATCAGACAACTGGCAATATTTGTTGATGATTATCTAAAAAGCTTTTAGATGCATTACCCGAAGAAGGCAGGCCAAGGTTTTTTGACTTATTTATTGATAAAACATTCAATGAACCCCCCATGATTTCTAGAAGAGGCATGGCTGGATTTTATAGTGTCTAAGGCTACACTACAAAGTGACATCCCACCTCTTTAGCTCTTAATTTGAAGAGTGAAAAAAAGTCTAAAACCAGGCAGACACTCCCTGCCAGGCACACTCCCCCTTCCAACGCACACTCCCTCCTAGGCACATTCCCCCTTCCAGGCACAGCCCCCCCCCCTCCGGCACACACTTCCTCCCAGGCACACTCCCCCTTCCAGACACACACTCCCTTCAGACACACACTTGCCCTCCCAGGCACACATTCCCTCCTTGTCACAGCTCTTCAATGGAAGAGGAAAAAATAATAGCTCTGTTTCACTACCTACAAGCTCTTCAGTGAAAGAGCCAAGTAAATAAATTAATAAAATATCATTTGTTACATTTTAAACTGTAGTAAGCTGATTGCTACATTTATAACAATCAGCTTGCTACAGCTACAGCTTACCCCACACAAAGTGCTAATGTGCTAAATTCACCTTATGTACCAACATTCAGAAATGCTAATTCTGAAAGAAGAATGCAGGACGTGCACTTCAGGATTGTGCCCTATAAGATCTTGTACCTGGAGCAACTGTTCCCTTCGCCCCACCTATGTTATGCTACTGATTTCTAGAGATGAGATTTTAAAGGTATTAGCCCCTCCATCTTAATTTTTCTCCAGCTTCCATTAATAAGTCAACAAGCTGTGGCAGGCAAGTGGTGGTCTTTTAATGAAAATGGGTCGCAGCTTGAAAGACACCCCTTGTGGTAGCTCACGTATCATGTCAGGAACACATATCAAGGCACATATACCAGTAACCATTAAGTATAAGATCTGCCACAGGGAATACATGGATATAGTTGACTTAATTGATACTGATAGAATTCTGTAGATCTGGGAGAATGGGGGAAATGGGGCCAAGGATTTAGTGACAGCCTTCAGCACTTAGGGGAAGAAGCAAATAAGTAGGTTTGCTGAGCAACCAAGATAACTAGGTTTGAAACTTCATGTTGTGTATGGCAAAGCTGATAGATAATAATCACAGCAAGCTTTACCACTATCATATTTTTTTAACCCAATGGGAAGCTTACCATGTCCTTGTTATTGTGAACTGGGCAACATATTTAGAACAATTTCAAGCAGAGATGCCAAAATGTTGTTGTCAATCTATAAAACTATTACATGCTGTATTAGAGAGTATGGGTACTTTATTTTACAGCAGCTTACATATGAGGAAATTAGATAAAATCTTAAAATATTTTGCAAGACAAATTAAAGGTTTGAGAGTGTAAGATTATGCTAGATGACTGGAAATATTGTCTCTTTTTTCATAAAGTTATAGGTTTATTAGGGAAGATCTGGTAATGGCACATAAATATATTTAGAATGATTCATTTGCAGAAAGAGTTGGCATTAAAAAGTGGGAATTTATTAAGTACCACAAGTAACTTGTTGGTCAATGTTATCCCTTATAGGATTAATTTACTAGGAATCTCATTTTATTCCTGTGCTGGTAGATGATGGAATATGTTGTCTATTATGATAAGGAGGAAAACATTATTGCCTCAATTTAAATATTGTTTGGATAAATGGGTAGGGAAGAGTTTTTGATTGTCAGTTTACTGGTGGAAAACTCTCCAAAGATTTTTCTAGGCTGTGAGTTTGCATTACTGACATTTGACATTGATATGACCAAAAGTTCCATAAGCTAAAGCAGTGAATAAGGCATTGTGGGATGCATGTCACCCTGATACATGGCTAAGCATAATGACTGATTGGCCCAAAATGACTCATGACAAACAGCTAGAAAAGGTAAGGCTTGTTAGGTCTTCAATAGTGGTATGTGTGCCTGGTTGGCTTGCCGTTTCATCCACATATGCTCGCAGCATGACAGTGAACATCCAGTTATTAAATGGTGGGTGAAAGTGGGGGAATCACCTATCAGACTTCCCCAGAGAGGGGATGGCTGTCAGACTAGTCTTTGTTCAGAGCAGACAGCCAGGGCTAGGAACTTCTTTCAAAGTTCTTGAGGATTCACATCCTTTGAAGGAGATTTACAGAAGTGGTGTTTTGCATTCACCGATTAAAACTGATGACTTGGTCAAGGAGTTAATGACTTACCCAGATCCCTGGGCACCACAGCATCTGTTATTTGGTTTCACTTTTTGGTTTTCCATTAAGTCATATGCATTGCTGTATAACAGAATTTGTAGAAACTTGAGGTTGATTATAGGAAAAGAGAGATTATTCAGGAAATCAAATTACTTAATAAAGAAATAGCTGTTAGTAGATAGTCCCTTCCTGGTTCACCCCTTTTAAAACTCCACAGTAAGTCTCATCTCCAAGAAGAAGCAAGGGGAGTTTAGGCTGATACATTATTTATTATTTTCCCAAGGGTCATCAGTCAATGACTGCATTAGCACAGACAATGCCTGAATGCAATATTCATCTCTGGACAAAGCCATCCGCCTTATTAAGTATTCTGGGACACATAAGATTACAGAACTGGAAATAAAAGTTGCTGTTTGCTTGCTCCCTACAAGAAAGAAAGAAAGAAAGAAAGAAAGAAAGAAAGAAAGAAAGAAAGAAAGAAAGAAAGAAAGAAAGAAAGAAAGAAGGAAAGAACATCCACTCTTGGGTATGACTTTTGCAGGCAACTTTTACTTAGACATAGTTATGCCCATTGCACAGTGGCATCCACCAATGTTGAAAAATATAGGACAGCTCTGCACTGGTACTAACAGCAAGGGGCCTCTCCAAATCAGGATGCAGAAAATTTTGATCAATGACAAGTGGACACATGGTGTGAAGGAAGGTATGGATCACTTAATCTGTTTAACAACCTGGGCTGTACTTGCTAGTGATAAAATGGAGGCACCACTGAAATCACTCATGTTCTTGTGCCTGGTAAGTGTTGTGAATTCATCATCATTGAAGTTGCCACAAGCCAAGTTAGACCACTTAAGTGGGGGTCATTGATGTGTTCCTAGCTGCACACAAGCTACGAGTGTAGGAGGGTATGGAGCTATTGATTGCTTAACCTTGCCACCAGGGCAGTTTCTCCCGTCAGGATGTTCATATCTATGTCTGACCTGCTCAGGTGTGGTCAGAAAAAGCACCACCTCATAAGAGTTACCTACATTTGCGACATATTTGTCTCTTTATTTACAATCACATCTTCAAGTGGCAGTGAGACTGGGTGACATTAGAAGCTCTGCGTTTATTCACTGAAACAATTATGGGTCTACTTGGAGAGCCAACATCCTGGTTAGTGGAGTAGACGAGGGATGTTACATTCTTTGACATTATTCCAGGTTGGGTAGTCATCATGGATGTAATCTGTCTTGAGGTTGTTTCTTCACTTGTCTCCAAATTAACCTGGCTTTTAATGGCAAGTATGTCCCAGGAAAACACAATCTGTTAGCTGTTAGCCTCTCTTTCTCACTTGCAGATCCACAAGTTCTGAAAATTGGCACCATAGGTGAAAGGACACTCTGATGTCATTCCATTGGAAATATGGCTGATTGGAGAGGAGTAATGCCTTACAGGGCATCCCTCCTGTCATTTCTAGATTTTTTACCAACTTGCAACAGCAAGTTAGGCGATGGTCACTGGGCCTTATTTTTCATTATGCTGTGTCCAGATGTTTACTGAATTAGGCAGCTATGCTTATTCGCATTTATCTGGCAGCACACAGTTGTTGAGACAGATTCCCTATTTTGCTGCATTATTCTGAACACTTAGCCATCACCAAGGTGCTCAAAGGATGTGAAAGTGTAAAGGAGCTGGCTAACGATGCCTGACAGCCCACTGACAAGAATCTTTTATCACCCATAATCTGGGATTTTTATTAATTGGTTGCTGACTACTGTACATGTATGGTCTGGGCTACTTCATGGTCATGGTTATATACTAATGGTTATATACTAGAGTTCAGGGTCAGTGAGTTGTTTCAGTTTTACAGTAGAGGGATGTTTTGTGCCTAACAATGTGGTTTTGGTTTGGATTTTTAATGACCAAAACAAATCAGAATATGCTATGTCATCAGGTAATCTTGAGCAGAGCACTTTGCCCTCTTATCTGCCCAGTTTGGAAGGCCCTGTCTCTCTGTAAAATAGCCTGTTCTTCAACTCCAGGGTATTTAGGGCTTTAGCTCCCTTTGGGCCTTCCAGTCACCCAAAGGACTTAAGTTCCATGCTTCATGAGATTTTGGGTGCACAAGACTTTTCTAATTAGGTTTGTTCTTTTTATTCCTTCCAGATCAAGGGTGATTCTTACCTGGGCAGGAAGGTTCAGTCTGTGGAAGTTATAAAATGAACAAAGAGGTAGTCCTCCAGAGCATTTTCATATATTTTATAATTGTTTTCTAGGGAACTGCATCTCACCTAAGTTACTTTATTCCTTTCCAGGTTTCAGGTGCATTGCAATACTAGGACATTCATTTATAGTCCATGCTGATAGAGTGATATAATGACCAGAATCACAGAAGCAATTTGAAGGGGGTTTCCTGGTCTTCTTTGGGACTGGTTGCAGTCAGCAGTGCAGCTTGGTTTTCATCAGATAGGCCATCCTCATGTTCTGGTGATTCATGTAGGTAGGAACAATATTGTTTTTTTCTATTTGCTAAGCAGTATTTACTGTCCAGTATCTTCAGGGATCTGATAGGTATTCAGTAGATTCATGGTATGCTGTTTGTTTGGTCATTTGTCATATCAAGGTTAAGGTCAGCTGAAGTATGAAAACCAATGAAATCGGAATCAGCCAGGAGGTTCATTAACCACAGAGTGGCCAGAGCAGCCCCGCTTTTTGGTAATTGATCAGTGTGAATTTTGCAGGCAGAAACCTGCGTTTGCTTCTGATGGGATTCACTTGAAGAATATTTGTCTGGATTTCTTTAATGTGCTTTTATCACATTTTCTTCAAAAAGTATTTTCTTTTGACATCTGATGTGGTTGTTATTAAAGAGCTTGGTTGTATATACAAAAAAAAACAAGGTATAAGTAAATATATACACATAGAATGAGGCAGGTATATTCCATTAGGTAATATGTATTCAAAAAAGGGGGGGGGCATTGCTGGACTTTGTTGGTTCATTGGCAGCAGCATTTTATTTATCATTATTACAGCATTTTCCAGAAAGATCATTACTGCAAAAATTCCATGTTTATCCATCATTAAGAAGAAAATGTAACTTTACTCAGGGTCTGTAGGTGAGTGTGACTATGAAAATGCATATGATTTTGTTTTCCTTCCTACTCAGTCAAATTGTTTATCTTTTCGGCTTTTTTTTAGGGGTTAGGGGTCACCACAGTGGAACTCCGGTCCACTAATGATTGGCAGTTGCTTTTTTATGGTGTCGAGTTGCCAGCCCGATGCCCAACCTTCAACAAAGGCACACCCATTCAACGCATGTCTTTCAAATGCCCACTCGACCATGGGGAGGACATGCAGACTCCACACAAAAGGCACTCCCAAGCCGAGAATCGAATGGGAGAACCTCTTGCTGTGAGGCAACAACGCTATGGCTGCACCACCACGGAATTTCCTACTCAGTCGAGTGGAATTACAAAAAAAGTTTTTGATACAAGAAGTTTTAGATTATTACAGCAAATATGTTTCCAGATGATAAAGGACATTTTGAATTTCCTAAATGTCTCATTCATTTTAGTGAACCTACAGCTTATAGTTAACATAAATCTGAAATGCAGTAAAAAAAATCATATTTCAAACAAAATGAATTAAGAGATTTAAGTTGGCAAACTTTCCAGTTCATTTGCACTTTTTTCCTGTGATATAGTTATAAAATGTAACACAATATTAGTCGATAGCAATAAGATATGTGCTTTGAATTTTTTCATTTGCCCAGTGCCCAGTGCAGCAGCTCTGCAAGTAAGAAAGCAGAGTAAATGGAGACTTGAAGGAAGACACTGAGAGAAAGCTGGAGATTGACCTTGTTGTAGGATCCAGAAGAGAGAGCTACTGACTGGCTTAGAGAGAAAGAGATACCTTCTGAAACAGACTATGTCCTAGCTGTATGGAACTGTAGCAAAGGTATTGCTGTGAACTTTTGTTAAAACAACTGTGGAACAGTTACTGCAAACCATGACTGCTGCAGATGAAAGAATGAAGGCCATGACCAAATCAATCTCTACACCAAGGACCGTTCTACTATTAAAAGAGCTAACCAGAGAGGAGGACTTAGAGGTGTACCAGGAGTACTAGGACTAAGATGTGTGGGCCGGGATCCTTTCAACTCAACCAGATGGGAGAACCAATGAACATCTTCATGGACATGAAGAGGACTGTGACAGAACTATGAAATGGTTAAAAAAGCACTATTTGCCAAAGCCAATGTGTTAGTGAAACACAAGTCCAGAAGTTTCATAGCTGGACTGTTTCTCATAATCAAATAGTAAGATCACAACTGTGTTACTTAAAGTATATAATAAATTTAGTTCTAAATTTTTCTAAGGCTTAGTGTTAAAAGGTGTGTTAGTTCTTGCTGTGTGCACAACAATGAAGGGTTCTCTCTTCCCCATTATTTTAGTCAGTTGCCACTAGATGGCATCATAATACCATTAATTAGCCTTATCTCTCTCACACACACACACACACACACACACACACACACACACACACACACACACACACACACACACACACACACACACACAGTCTTCCATTCCCAAACATTCACTGCTTAAATTGTAAATTTCTGCTTTTTACTTTCAGCATTCTCTCTGTACTAATCACAACCCTCTCTATAACAGCTAAACACTGTTTTTGTCCTTAGCTATTTAACTATATGCATATTTAAAGCATTGCAGAGCTACTTAGATTAATCTTTTGTTAGAGACTGATATTTTAAGCTTATTACTTGCAGTGAACTGGTAGTTTTTCAGCTCTTGTTCCTGTGGGGGCTGGCCCGCTCCATTCACTACCCTCACTCTACTCCACACACTGCCCCCATCCCCACCCACCCCACATAACATTAAGCTTATACTTAACCTGACCCCTTCCATACCTCTCTTCCACTTATCCCATAACCACCCTAATTATTCCCCCAGTTATACTCTACCTCCCCACCCATTCTAGTATGGCCATATAGTGCTCAATCCCCTAAACTCTAGCTATCCTGCTCATACTCATTCTATTATCAAACTGCACTCAACCACCATCATGTTCATCTCTACTATTACTATGGTCTCACTTCTCTCATTTACATTGTCTCTCCTAACAATAATCACAATTCTCCAGACACTCAACATACCTCTTACACCCACCTGTACAACCACCAGACATAAACCACATGTATCAAGTTACTTGGACATCTGCGCTAGCTTACTAATACCTTTGTACTACCCAAAGTAAAAATTCGTCCTCTCCAAAGACACCCCCATTATCACACCGCCAGCAGTAGCTATACCATTTTTGGGTAAAAAAATGATAAGTATAATCCACATAATTTGCCAAAACATTATATCCCAGTGCAGTGATATACAACTCAACCCAGGCCCAAGCCCCTTAGTCCCAGCAAGCCTAGCAAATCTCTCATGCTATCAATATTAAATCTCCAAAGCCTTAGAAACAAGATACCTGAACTCCAGGTGTGGATTTTACAAAACAACCCCGATATTAAAGCAGCTACTGAAACCAGGTTGAAATCATATGTAAAAGACACATAATTTCTCCCCTCAGGCTAATTATGCCTAAGAGCTGATCAGCCCCACAAGAAAGGAGGGGGATTATCAATACTCTTCCCTAGCAAATATACTTTACTTTCCTGCTGAAAACCAACACCCAACGTCTCCCCAGCCGATGTACTAATCTCTATATTAAAACTTAACAATTATAAAATCATTGTCATAATTGCTCTGTGTATTTGTCCAAGATACAACATACCAATATTAGAGAGCATACTTGCCTGGACATACCAAAACATAGATAATGAAACCATCATCATAGGTAATGTAAACATTGATTGGCTAGACATTGCCCAAAAGAACTCCTCAAAAAACATAAACCTTTACAACTTCTCCCAAGTAATTCTATACATCACCAGACCCCACAAAAATAACAATTGGGGCTCCACAATAGACTGGATATTAGTGTTCAACCCTAACAATATCATCACTGCAGGCATACTACCTAATACCATTAGTGACCACCACCCAGCATATATCTTATGCAAATCTTCCCCAACCTCAGGCCAACACCAATACAAATCAACCAGAAATTCAACTAAGTTCCAACCATCAATATGTAATGAAACCTTAGCTAAAGTAAATTGGGAACCACTAAAATCCCTACCAATTAATGAGGCTGTTGAATTCTTTAACTCAACATTCCTAGACATCTTAAATAGGCAAGCACCCATGTGCCAAAAACAAATGAAACATAACCATGCATGCTGGCTCTCAAAATCTGCCAAAGAAGTCATGTCCACAAGGGATAAAATCTGGAAATCGTGACAGAAAAAAAAAGACTTCTTAACTCTACTACAATACAAGCAACTCTGTAACCAGGAAAAATAACCAATAACCAGAGATAAAAAAGCCCACTCTATCCAACTACAAAGCCAACATAAATATATGTTTATACTTTCCAGTACTCAGCATGGTTTCCGACCAAACCATAGCACCACCACTGCCTTACTTTCCTTTACTAACACTATCCTTCAGCATAAAAACAATGGCTATCTCTCCTCTGCTACTTTCCTAGACCTATCTAAAGCATTTGACATGGTCCCACACAAACAACTTATTTCTGTCTTCAATAACCTATCCTTCTCACAATCAGTCACCAACTGGTTTCAGAGTTACCTGTCTGACCGCCAACAATCCGTTGTATGGCAGAATGACATATCTCCCCAAGGATCCATACTTTTCTCTGTTTACACCAATAATCTAGCCTCTTCCCCCAAACATGGCACACTCATCCAATACGCAGATGACTCTACCATCATCTGCTCAGCCCAGTCCCTTCCCAAACTGCTTTTCCTCTGTTGAAACATGGTTATCCAATGCCCAATTAATACTCAACCCAAACAAAACTAAACTACTCATCTTCCAACCCACCAAACATACTCAAAACAACTCTCACTTTAACATCACAGCAAAAGACAACACCACTATATACCCAACTGAACACACCAAATTGCTAGGAGTGGAAATAGACAATAAACTAAAATTTGACATTCACATATCCATGACCATAAAAAAAGTCTGCAAAAAACTAGGAGCATTATACAGAAATAAACAATTTCTCACCAAAGCTGCAAAGATTTCAATAGCAAATTCCCACCTTATCTCCACCCTACTTTATGCCTTTCCAGTATATACCAACCTAAGGCAATGTGATCTAAATAAGCTAGAGACCTGCTACAACAAAATCAAGCATTCGCCACAGGGGGCATCCTACCATAGTCACCACTGTCTCCCACTTGCTGTACTGGGCTGGCTTGAACTCCCTCACCTCCTTCAGTGGTATCAACTCACTCACCCACAAACTAGTAAACCATCCACTAAATGTCCCATCCATCCAGAATCTACTCCAACCCTATCGCACCACCAGACTACTAAGATCCAGCAACAAAAATCACTTGCAGATCACTAAAGCCAATAACTCTGCTGGTGAAGCACTATTCTCATAGCCAAATTATGGAACTCACTCCCACCCACAATTACCTCCATACCATCATGCACCAACTTCAAAACTTTATTAAAAATGCAACTAAAAACATGCTGGCTATGCCCTTGCAACTCCCACTTTAATATCATCCACCCCATCCAACTACTACCTTTCTTTCACCTCCACTAACTACCTTGATGATAGCAAGCTCAGATGCTCATAAGCCTAGTACTTATTATACAGCAGGAACTTCTCATTGTTACATTTGTTAATGCCTGTTATGTACTTCACAGATAAAGATTCTAGTTGTCTACTGATGTACTATGTTCTTCATCTGTAAATATGTTGTAAGTAATTTCTATGTTAAATTGTTAATCGCTATGTAATCCAATGTAACTACTGTCTGTTTATTTTACTGTGGAGCTTTTCTCCCCGGGCCTCCGCTGAAAATGGACCCAAACAAATTTAAATAAAAATAAACAAAATAAATAAATAAATATAATCCCAAAAAATTCTGGTCCTCCATTAACCATCTATTACACCCAGGATCTCAAAGCAACCCATCACCTGACCCAGACAAAACCCCAACCGAACATGCACCCTTTTCAATTCCTACTTCATTGACACCATAGCTAACCTAACCACTACCATTCCTACAGTTGGCACCACCACCACAAAGCCAGCTGATAACCAAATCATAGCAGAAAACAATCCTACCCTCGACTCCAACCTAAAACTTTCCCCCATACCCACCACCACAATAAAAAAACCTTTACTTAAGCTAAAACCCTGTACTCTGGCCCCTGACCATCTACCCCTACACTTCATGTAGCTAGCTGCAAACTCTATAGCTTATCCCATCAGCATACTAATTAACAGATCAATTAAAGAATCCCTATTCCAAGAGATTTGGAAAAAAGAATACATTCTCCTCTTACACAAAAATAGCATGAACACAGACACAACAGACTTTCAGCCCATAGCAATTCTCTCACCCCTCTCTAAAATATTGGAAAAATGCATCCATGCCCAACTCCTCAACCACCTGCATGAAAACCAAATTCCATCACCCACTCAGCATGGTTTCAGACCAGGACACAGCACAACTAATGCCCTCCTCTCCTTCCTATATACAGTTAACCAGACACAGGATTCTGGCAAAATAATTACTTCTCTTTTCTTAGACCTCTCCAAAGCTTTTGATACCATTTCCTACACCATCTTCCTCTCCAAATGATTCACCCTCCACATTTCCCCACCTACCCTACATTGGTTCGATAGCTATTTCTCCAATAGGCAGCAATCTACCAAATGGCCACAATCTTAATCTCCCTTCCTCAGTAGTTCCACAGGGGGTACCCCAAGACCCCATTCTTGGTCATCTCTTATTTAGCATCTTTATTAACAATTTTATTTTTTATTTTTATTTTACATTTGTTGACCGGGATAGTCTGACTAGATGCATGTCTGTTTTCAGCGGAGGCCCAGGGAGAAAAGCTCCAAGGGTAAGCAGATACAGCATTACATAATACCAGCATTACATATTACAAACAGGCTATTTACAGTGATTACATAAGTAAGCAAGTTAAACAAGTTCCACAGGTTAGAGTTAATCCCGAGCGTAAGTCAGGATTAAATTAAATTACACAGTAAATTGGTTAACAGATTTTTACACCTTTTAGGCAGAGTTAGCCAGGCTTGATACATTGACATAGCCAGTTAAGTGCCAAATGTTGTTTGAGTCTAGTTTTAAATTGACCTAAGCTAGAAAGTAAGGTAATATCAGCTGGAAGAGAGTTCCAGGGTCTACTTACAGAGTTTGCAAAGAGAGAGTCACTGGCTGTGTTATTAATTTTGCTAGTCTGAATTAGTAGTTTGTTAGAGGATCGAAGCAGTCTAGGATTGTCATAGGGGGTGATAATATTTTTAAGTGCAGGAGTATTGTCCGGATTATAGAGGATTTTATAGGCCATAATCAGTTGGTTATACTGGATTAGGCTGGGTAGTTCAAGCCACCCAAACTGATTTAGATTGATGCAATGATGTGTCCTAAAAGGCAGCCCAGTGGCAAACCTTGCAATGTGGTTGCAGCAAATTGAGAGTTTGTTAAGAACAGTCTTTTTAAATTTGAGAGTAGAGGGGATGCATACAGAAGGGTTGAAAGAAGGTGAGAGCGAGCTATGGCAATTTTAGCAGGAGGGGTTAGGAAGGCTTTTATTCTGTAAAGTGACCCCAGTTTTTTATTGATGGTTTTGATAGTTTGGTTAACATGTAGGTCAAATTTTCGATTATTATCTATGATGACACCTAATAGTTTTGTAGAGGGGTCAGGGGAGATTATTGTGCCATCATTTGAATTTATAGTAAAGGTAAAAGCGGTAGACCTACGTGTTGGTGAAAATAACAGCATTTTAGTTTTTCTGGGATTTAGGATCAGATGACATTCAGAAAGCCAGTTTTCTATTGTAATAAAGGTGGTCTGGGTAGCTGACCATAACTCTATTGGAGATGTGGCCTAACAAATCAGAGTAGAGTCATCAGCATATGTTGCATCAGCAACAAATTTCACTCTATTCTCCCACGATGCTCAGTAATTCAGTACGCTGACGACTCTATAATAATATGCACTCCAACTTCCAGCTCTGAACTCCAGCAAATCACCCAGAATGCCCTCACCTCTAGTGAATCTTGGATGCTTAACAACAATCATCTTGCTCTTAGTCTGAAAAAAAAAACTAAACTAGTACTTTTTACCCCTAAGAAAACCACTCCCCTAGATAAAAAACTCTTTACTTCATTATACAAGCCCAAGACAATACCACTATATAATTTGTTCTAAACACTAAACTACTAAGCATTATTATAGATTATAGATGCTTAACCTTGACCTACACATAAACAATAACATCATAAAACACACCAAAAGCTCGGTATGCTCTACTAGCACCAACACTTTCTTAGCCTCTCTACTAGACAAACCCTTGCAACCACCTTTTTATTACTCTCTATCCTTTATGGCACCCCTCTCATCACTAATATCCAAAATTCTGCAAAATCCAAACTTGAAATGTGTTACAACAGGATAGCCAAATTTTCCACCATGGCCAAATTCTCATCCCACCACTGTAACTCACTGAAACAATTATGCTGGCTGGAACTCCCTCAACGTCTCTCATTCACCCAACAAACCACACCACACAAAATAATCTACAGACCCACAGACTGTCTTGTTCTCTCAACTATACTCACCCAATACCAACCCAGCAGGCAACTAAGATCTGAAAATCATCTACTTCTAAAAGTAGAAAAGTCCACCTTACCTGCTGGTCAACTCCTCTATTCCTTCACTGTTGCCAAACTATAAAACTCACTTCCACCTTCTATAAGAAACACAGGCAGCACCACCACCTTCAAACAAATACTGAAAAATCATCTCAACTCTTCCTGGCTATCTACTTGCTCTATAACCTAACCTCCTCCTTCTCCTTATATGATATTCAAACTCCTATGCTTTTGCTACTCCTGACTGATGATATTTTCTCCATAATTATTATTTTTTTCATCACTTGTTGATACTGGTAGAATAATTTTGATTAATATATCTCTGTTTATACTTTTCTGATTAAATTCATCTGGCAACCAACAAAATTCCTACTTTTATGTATATATTCTATATATATATTACTGCAATCACTATGTCTAACACTGTATCTACATTTGTACCAATTAATGTTTAATATTTTCTGTAACCATGTTTTTGCCAGAGCTTTTCTTCCTGAGCCTCTACGGAAAACCGATAAACAAATGCAATAACTAAAATAAAATAAAATAAATTTGCACTGTGGAACCCATGAAATAATTGTAAATAAGCATGGATATATTTTATTGTTTATTTAACATTTGTTTACCGGGAAAGTCCGACTTGGAACGAAGCCAATTTTCAGCAGATGCCCGGGGAGAAATGCTTCAGACGCATGTCTTTGAAATATATAAAAAATATATATAAATGGAAATACAGTTCCTAAACCTAAAATATGCAGTTTTACATCTGCAAAGTCTAAAGAAATATAAAAGCAATTCCTGGTTATTATACAAAAAGCAATTGCTTAGACAGTTGTCTCAGTCAAAATTTGTGATGTTAGCAGCATAAAACAAATCACAAAATAATCAGTGGGTAACCCTACATACCAGCATTTAATTATTTTTCACAGAAGTTTTTGTTTGTGTCAGTAACTGCAATCTGGAAGGATATAGTCTCAATTCTTCTGCACATTTCCTAAGTATTTATTAGAACTGTGAATACCACAAGTGCAAAATCATGCCATGGACAGATGCTATAATCATTTATAAAGATGTAAAGAATGTGAATATTGATAGAAGTAACTTATCTCTGCAGGAACCAATGGTCTAATGGTCAAAAAAGGCTGTAACCTTGGCAGAGGAGTGAAAGCATTTTGCTAGAACATGATCAGCAGAAATAGCTTTAATTCACTTTGTCAAACAGGAAGTTTAAAGATTAAGACAATCAATGGTAAACTGTTTAAAATGTCTTGACTTGCAGTTCTGAGTCCCAAAATGAGGAGAGTGAATGACTTAAAATCCATACTTATATGTTCTGTCAAAGGCTGATATTTCTCATAATGTTCCATTTTCTCTGAAGTATTGCTGTCACATAGTTATGTATTTTTCTCTGAGGTATTATGATCTCAAAGTTGTTTGTGAGACATGCCCCTTATCAAGCCTCCCTGCAAAAAATATGTTTTAAGGAGAAAAACAATGCTCAGTATTCAATCTTCAGCTGCATTTTCGGTGTTCCAGGATTCAGCATTAGAATTCCTAACATTTCAATAGGGAACCAAACTCAGCATGATATGTAGTAGAGTCAACCTGTGGAGTTTTAAAATCTATACAGTGAAATAAATAATGGAACACAGCTATAACTTGTACTGTCAACATACTAAGGAGACTGGCATATAACTTACTGTGAGTAGTCCATATCTATATTGCATAAGAAATTGTAAAACAGAGATATAAACATCAAGCCAGAAATGTGGGACAGATGAACGGGGAAGGACTACATGTAAATATATGAATCGATATATTTGTTTTCCTATTTACTTTTTAGATATGAGAATGAACAGACCCTTCTCCTGTTCTTTTCAGTAATGTCCCAGGCCACAAGGACAGGTGAAGGCAAATCGTGTACTTAAGCCATTCAAACAAAACACAAAGACCATGCCCAGAAAAGTCCAAACAAAAGCTGGCTCAGGCAGATCCACAGTAAAACTACAATATATTGAACTTTAATAAACACAAAATAAAAAAGATTGAAATGAATCCTGTAGTATGGGACTACTTCCATCACCTGGTACAGGTGTAGAGGGTATTGCTGAGGAAGGGATGAGTAGTGCTGCGAATAGTCAAGAAACTAGTTTTATTACAATGTATTTTAGTAAAATCTAGACCTTGGAATGGATTCTTAATAAGAACTGGGACATTTTAATGGAGAATAAATTATTCCGAGTTAGTATAGGGGAACAACCAGTTGTGGTTTATTGCAGAGGAAAATTTTGAAATGTATTTTGGAAAGGAAAGAATATGCTGTAAGTAAATGTAAATTTTATAAATGCTGGCCAAGCATATTAGTGCTACTGATGTTACATTTGTTTTTACTTTTAGGGTTATAGACATGGTTACTAAAAATATGAGAAAGGGGGACTTGAATAATAAGCTTGAGGTTAAAGAGTATGAATGGATCCTTCAACTGCAAGTTGATTGCACTCCAGGTATCAATCAAACTGTTACACTGAAAACAGAACTTAAATTGAACAATCATGCTTGAAATATCTTTTATATATATTCTATTTGTTGTTTCTTTAAAAAGTTTGTTATTTTAATTGATTTATTGACTATGAAATGTTATTGGTTGTGTTGCTTTTAGCTTAGTATTTAAGGGCACTCTTATTGTTTTATGTATTTAGCACTGAGGAAGGGTTCTTTATAAGCCTGAAAGCTTTTCTGTTTGAATATTAAAGTTCTTGTTTGGCACATTGCTAAGCCTGTTTTTCTGTTGTGTTGCCTATAAAATTATTTTTGTGTATGTGTGCATGTGATGTACATGCACATGCACACGTGTGTGTGTGCATGTGTGTGTGTCTGTGTGTGTATGTGCACACATGTAAGTGTGCACGCACACACGTACACGTGTGTGTATATACATCTGTGCCTGAGTCCTTCTCTCTCTCTCATTTTATTGCAGGCCTGTTAGCAATAAAACAAAAACATCTATACCAAAATTATTGCAAATGTAAATGAAACATTTATGTTTGTGATCATAACCCTACTTAACTAAAACCTTAAAAATCTATTGTAACATAGGGGAGTCCTCCTCCCACACCTCCAGCATGAAGTTTCTTCTCCTACAATGCTTAAAGATCACACAACAAAACAAGGAAAAACCACAAAATATTATGTTACAGTCAGTGTTCCTCATCTTGTCTATAATGTCATTTGATCAACTGTGCCACCAATGAATTTAACATGCAGACACATACAACCCCCCAAAACTTTTACAACTATATATTTGGGTGTTGGATACCCAAATGAATGGACAGTAAGCTGACACCTGTTTGGTCGACACCATTTCTCAGACACAAACTGTGGGTCAACAGATGTGCAATATTGAGTCGACACCATTTCTCAGACACAAACTGTGGGTCAACAGATGTGCAATATTGACAAGCCCCAGGTAGGAGAATATTCCCTTTCTCCAGGGACAGTGCAATCCTGGAGTTAGTATACACAATTACCAGAGGGTTTGGGGGGGGGGGGTGCAGGTGGGCTTGCTCCTCCTGCAAAAATTACCTGCTGTTGGATTAGTCAGCTCCAGATAATCCCAAGAGAATACACAGAATGTGTCAACATTTCTGAATTCGACATTAAGGTGTTGGTTTACTGTCTGTTCAATTGGGTGCTCAGCACCTGTATAGATAGATGCAGCTCTCTCTCTCTCTCTCTCTCTATATATATATATATATATATATGGATCACCTTCAGATGCCCGAAATCGCGTTTTGCCGACACACAAATCACCGACACCAAAAGACCGACAACAAAAAATACCGACAACGCAAAACACCGAAAACCATTACACCAACACACTACACGTAAATAACACAGTACACTACATAACATATCCACTATCCCTAACCCAAACCCTAACCCTAAGGTCCGACACTACACACTTACCCTACCTGCACCCTAACCCTAACTCACTTACCCACCCCTAACCCCAAGGTCCGACACTACCGCACACTCACCCTACCTGCACCCTAACCCTAACTCACTTACCCACCCCTAACCCAAAGGTCCGACACTACCGCACACTCACCCTACCTGCACCCTAACCCTAACTCACTTAACCCACCCCTAAACCCACAGTCCCTCACTATCGCACACACACCCTACCTGCACCCTAACCCTAACTCACTTAACCCACCCCTAAACCCACAGTCCCTCACTATCGCACACTTACCTGTCCACTCCCTAACACTAAATCCCTCACTCTATTGCACACTTACCGAGTCCGTCGGATTCTCACCTTGTCGGTCATCTGCGTTGTCGGTGTTTTCGCCCCGCCGGATTCCGTGTCGGAAACGCGTTGTCGGGCATCTGAAGGTGACCCATATATATATATATATATATATATATATATATATATATATATATATATATATATATATATATATATATATATATATATCTTCATAAGATTGACAGACCATTTCATCGACATTCATTTGGTTGACAGCTCATTTGATCGACAACCAGTATTCAAGGCAAAAACTTGGGATTTGCCCCCCTCCCCAATGTTGTGCGACCTCTGGAGTTGGTATATATAGTTAGGGGGGGGTGTGGGGGGGTGAAGCCCCCCACCTATTTTCTTTAAAATGTGTAGTTTTGTTGTATTTTCATATTTTAAATGGAAATAGGTGGGGGGCTTCACCACCCCCAACTATATTTACCAACTCAAGGGTCACACAACATTGGGGAGGGGGACAAATCCCTGTTAAGTGCCTTGAATACTGGTTGTCGATCAAATGAGCTGTCGACCAAATGAATGTCAATCAAATGGTCTGTCAATCTTATGAAGTAGACTCATATATATATATATATATATATATATATATATATATATATATATATATATATATATATATATCTATTTCATTTGGCTAACTTCCAATTCACTGACTCCCATTTGACTGAGACCAAATGACTGAAATTTCATTTGACTGACACTTCATTTCACTGACAGTTCATTTGACTGACAAGTATTATTAGCAAGAAAATGGAATATGCCCCCTCCCTGGAGTTAGAATATATAGTTGGGGGGGTGTGGGGGGCACTGCCCCCCACAACAGGGGGTGTGGGGGGTGAAGCCCCCCACTTACTTTTCTTTTACTAAGCAATATTATATCAAAACTTAACAATATCATATGAAATGAAGTGGGAGGCTGCACCCCCCACACCCCCTGATGTGGGGGCTGTGCCCCCCACACCCCCCAACTATATATTCTAACCCCAGGGTCGCACTACAGTGGGGAAGGGGGCATATTCCATTTTCTTGCTAATAATACTTGTCAGTCAAATGAACTGTCAGTGAAATGAAGTGTCAGTCAAATTAAATTTCAGTGAAATGGGGTCAGTGAAATGAAAGTCAGTGAATTGGAAGTTAGGTGAAATGAAGTAGACCCATATATATATATATATATATATATATATATATATATATATATGTGTGTGTGTGTGTGTGTGTATATATACATGTATAGATTTATAGATATAACTAGATATACATCTTTCTCTTCATATGTATATGTGTGTGTGTGTGTGAAGGATCACCCAAATTGAAGTGATCGAATTAAATGCAGTTTGAACAAAGTTAGTGGCAGTCCAGAAGTTATCTGAGATTGTAGAATACTAGAGACAGAGGAATGTCCCATTTGTCTGGTATTGTGTGATCTTGGAGTTGGTATACTTATGTTATGAGGGTTGTGTTGGACACAGTACTTAACATGGAGCCCACAGGGGTGCTAAACCCTCTAAAAAGCACTTATTTTTTTAAAAAGTCCTTTAATTTGATAATTCACTCTTTTGTTGTTTTCCATCAATGAATGGAATTCAAAGTAAGTGCACTTTGATCATTTACCATGAACCCTCACCCCCTTTGTATGTGTGTATCTTTATTTATACCCATATATCTATATCTCTATCTGTCTGTCTATCTATCTATCTATCTATCTATCTATCTATCTATCTATCTATCTATCTATATATCTGTCTGTCTGTCTGTCTGTCTGCCTGCCTGTCTCTGTCTGTCTATCTATCTATCTATCTATCTATCTATCTATCTATCTATCTATCTATCTATCTATCTGTCTATCTATCTGTCTATCTATCTATCTGTCTATCTATGTGTATAGTGCAGTGTGATATGCATCATGTCACCATCTGTTCATTTGGGTGAGGTAGAATCAACTAGCAGAATTCAATTTCTAGAATATTTGAATCAAATTTAGCTTATTTTTAGTTTATTTGGTTACACTTTGTTGACTGAATTAGTTATACTAGGTCAGCGGCATCTTTTCAGGAGAGACCCTAGGTTGCATTCATACTGATTAGGGGAGATTTGGCCAGGTAGTGGATATATCTCTCAGTCCTTGAACATTATACTTCATAGCTCTGACCTTTATAAATGATAGTTGAGTTTCCAAAAAGTGAACACGTTCTTATTTTTTGGAAGATCTTTATTTACTAGACCTCATATAATCAGCAGTAAGGCATTTTTGCATAGGCTTAGTATAGTTCTTAGTAATGTATATACCCTCAGGTAGGTATACATGTGGAAACTCAGAATAAAATGAATGCATGTTAGAAGCACAAGACAAAAACTGAGACCAGAAATCATACTACTGTGACTAAGTCATAGCAGGTGAAAGGTATAGCACTTGGGAAATTCTCCTTCTCAGCAGGTTTGTAGGTTCAAAGGTAAGTACTAAGCAATCAGTGTGCAGACCATTACAAGTCTAGCCAATAACCTATATTCAGAAATTCCATACAGCCACAAGGAGCAAAACATAAGACAGACCAGGGAGAATGTGAGGCTGCCCAAACAGTTATCAAGGTTAATCCTAAAGGTAGCAAGAGCACTGATCTGCCTGACAAATAGTAGATTTGTTCTATAGATGGGGATGCTTGGGGTATGAATGTATCACACCAATGTGTTTTATTTATCTGTCAATGAAGATTTCATTCTTTTGACCTGGAATTTGAGAAACCCTTTGTTCTGTGGATGAATTACAGGTCAAAGAGGACCACATCTTTTATGGCTTAAAAACCTTGACACAGTTAACCAAAGAGAAGCTTATAACAGACTAACTACAGAGAGCCAGTCCATCCTTATAAATAAGATTTAAGAGGCAATTGATCTTTTTAGTTATGAATCTTTACAGTTTGTCTAAATGAATAATATATTAAGACTTAATATATGCCAATAGAGAGATTTTATTGAATGAGGGGTCTGATGAGATACGAGTAAAAGGTATTATGACTCATATAGATCTGGTGATGATATTGATGTAAATCAGATAAGGCAGACAGAAGGCTATCCAAACTGCTGTGGACATATGATGATCAAAAGATATGGAACCTAGACCCCCTATGATACTGTCTGATTGGTGGAGTGTGAGACCTATATAGTATGGGAAAATATTTTGTACACCAAAATTAATTATTTGACATTTTATCACTTTCAGTTTGAGACTACTGTCTTTGTATCAAATGTTTATGTGGTCTAACTTGTGTTGAAGAAACTGTTAAGCAAATGTAAGATTAATTAAAGACACCCAATGTATAGTCATCTGCAAACTTAGATTACCATGGGCCAATAGTGTTGGCCTGAAGGCTATAAAACCAGATAGAAGAGGGGCCCAACAGTGAGCCCTGTGGTATACCACTGGCAACTTTTCTGATTTCAGAAGTGACAATGACAACTCTAATCACATGGATTCTAGCAGTAAGGTATCCACTGTTCAACCAGTAGTGTAGCTAGGGATGGGTGAGAGGAACAGCAGTCATAAGCTCAAAGTGTTGGGGTGTGATCAGCCAATCCTGATCTCTCTTTAATGCAGTACCAGGTTTTAAAAGTCAATATTGCATTTTCACTCAAACCTGACGCTGTAGTGTGGAGTCTAAACTCCAGCAACCTGCTTACTACATACATTTTTTTTCCTTAACTAAAACCTGGGCACTGTAGAGCTCTGTGCAAGCTGGGTATAAACTATAGCAACTGTTTGATACATTTGTAGCAAACAGTTTGCTACAGTTTAAAAACAAGAATGTTTATTAAAATATGATTGGCATAGGACTCCATGCAGGCATGTTATAAACTATAACAACAGTTTGCTACATTTGTAGCTATTTGTTTGCTACAGTTTAAAATATTTTTTAAATAAAACATGAGTGCTGTAATGCTCTCTACAGGCAAGGTATAAACTGTAGCAACCGTTTGCTATATTTGTAGCAAACAGTTTGCTACAGTTTAAAATAGACTTTTTTAATGAAATAGCTTGAAAGGGGGTTGGGGGCAGAGCAAAGAAATGGGATCTGAATGGCTGAGGCAGGAGGGAGGGGCTGTGTGTCATGCATCTGGCTGGCCTGGTTGGTGTGCCAGTAGAAAGAACATCTTGTTTTTTTTTATTTTAATAAAAGAGTTGGGTGACAGTGTAGATGTAACTGTAAAAAGCCAATAACTGCAATTACAGTGACGTGTTTTTTTTTTTTTTGGCTCTTCACTTGAAGGGCTGAAGGGATGGGGTGCTAGTATTGACACAGGAGGCTAGATGAACCAGCAACCACCTACTCTTCTGTGCTCAACAGGTGCATTTATATTCAGATTTACAAGACTATCATACTGTTTAACCATTACCCTCTACTTTGGTGACTTTTCCAAAGAAGAGGAAGGACAGAGTTTTGACAAAGACAAATTGATGGGGGTCCAAGGTGAAAATATTTTCAATGTCAAAATTAATGAGCTCTTATATAATATATTCTATAGCTTCATATATGAGACTATTGAGACTAATGCATCTTAAATTATAAGGGTCTGTGTTTGGGTCACCCTTTTGTAGTGATATTACAGTACCTGTTTTTCACACTTCAGGAATGTAGCCAGTTGACAGGCTTAAAGACATTAAGTCGAGGTTCAGATATGCCATATTTGGCATTGATAATGAGTCAGTCCAGTATTGTCACAGCCCATGGAAGAGATGTTCTTAGCTTTTGAGAGGAGTAACAGGACTTGTACCATAATTTAAGGGATGGCTGACACTCAGGGATCTGTCGATTAGCTATAACAGTTGTTGTTTCTTTTGGCTTTTCCTGGTTAGGGGTCGCCACAGCGGAACTCCGGTCCGCAAATGATTGGCAGAAGATTTTTACATGCCGAGTTGCCGGCCCTGATGCACAACCTTCAATGAAGGTACGCCCATTCATGCATATCTCCACACAGAAGACGCTCTAGCTGAGAATTGAACGGGAGAACGTCTTACTGTGAAGCGACAATGCTACTGCAGCACCACCACCACAGTCCAATTAGCTATAACAGTGACGGGATAAAAAACTGCATTAAGTTTGTCAGCTACAATAGTAGCTATTTCCTTTGGTTCAGAATGAGGAGTATTATTGTGGACTAGCTCCAAACATTGTTTGGTATTTTTAATACCCTGTCATAGTTAAAGGAAGTCTAATAGTTGGTTTCAGTGGCTATTTAAGTTCATATTCAGCTTTTAGCTTCCTAATAGCTCCCTTAAGCACTTTACTAGTTTGCTTAAGTGTCATCTTAAGGTAGGTAAATTGCAGTTTCTTATAAGCATAACTTCTATCTGTTGTTATATAATTTATGTATTTATTTGGATATTCCACCATAGGGGTTTGTTTTTACATGTCTCCTTACATTTATTGCAGATGGGGATTGCCTTATAAAATATAAGTACTTAAGTGGAAGTAAAAGTTTGAATCATAGGCAGCAGCTTTAACAATGGGATCCACTAGAGCAAGATTACAGCAGAATTTATTTTGGTTATTAAGTAACTGAAGATGATTTGCTTTTGAAAAATCCTTAAACACAGAGAGGTATTTGCAGGTGATGTACCAGCAATTATTTATTTATTTAACATTTGTTAACCAGGAAAGTCCAGCTTGGAATGTAGCCAATTTTCAGTGGAGGCCCAGGGAGAAACACTCCAGATGCATGTCTTTGAACATGGGAGGAAATCAGAGCACCCAGAGGAAACCCACACAAATGCAAGGAGGACATACAGACTTCACACAGAAGGCACTCCAGCTGAGAATCGAACCAGAGAACCTTTTGCTGTGAGGCGACAACGCTACTACTGCATCACTGTGTCTTTAAAAGAAAATGTCACTGATGTATGGTCTGATAATTTCTACTTCTTTATTCATTGTATTTGTTTACCAGAGTATTTTAATTGAGCAGAAATATATCCCTTTCAATGAAGACCAAGGGAGAAAAGTTCCTGAAAATTTTTATAAAGAAAAACTACAAAGTAGTGTTCACAGGATACAACCAAAGTACAGATGATTTAAATGCTGGATTATAGTGCATAACGGTGTATCACAAATCATTAGTGGCCTTATGGAAAATGCTGTATACAGATATTCTGGAAGCACATCCAGTGGTAGATTGAGGAGTAACTTGGGAAGGAATAGTTGAAGGGAAAAAAGCAGGAAAGGAGGAATAGTTTTAACAGGTGAGAAATGAAAGTTTCATAGGCCAGCCAAGGGGATAGAGGAAGAGGTGTGGAAAGAAACAATGGAGATTTTAGTCTATTCTCTGAAGAGAATATGTTTGGAGGAAACATGAATGATTGAGGTAGTTCATTTATCGTCCAGGAGTTGTGCATGTACATAACCATGTACCTGTAAGGTACTCTTATGTTTGTGATTTAGAGGTGTTTTTGTTTACTGTACTCCTAAGAGTGAGGTTGTTCTATATTTTAATAAGATATGAGGAGCACGAAGAGTCTCCTGTTGAGTTGTTTGCTTTTGTAACAGTTAGCAACATTTTATGATTTTGTAACAGTTAGCAGCATTTTATGATTTTGTAACAGTTAGCAACATTTTATCATTTTGTAACAGTTAGCAACATTTTATCATTTTGTAACAGTTAGCAACATTTTATGATTTTGTAACAGCAACATTTTATCATTTTGTAACAGTTAGCAACATTTTATGATTTTGTAACAGTTAGCAACATTTTATCATTTTGTAACAGTTAGCAACATTTTATCATTTTGTAACAGTTAGCAGCATTTAGTCGGTATATCATAATAGTCTACTAGGGTTGTAAATTTGGACAATATGTTTTAGACAAGTTTTTTTTAACAAGAAAAGATAAGAAATATGGATATGTGCAAAAAGTGGCCATATATGTGAGGACAATATAAAGATGTTGGGGCCCTTAGTATGATGGTTAACTATTTAGCACTGTAGTAATTCTACCTGTTAGAAGTCATGGGGGAGCATCAACTGTAAGTAACTTAAGAGTTTCGTGGAAGGTGATTCTTTGCTTTCTGTATCTGCTGTGACTGCTTGTAAGGTTAGTATAGCTAATATAAGGAGTGCTATTCTACTGGAGTTGGTAGTGGCTATACTGGAAGTTTAAATATATACCACTGTATTTCTCCTGTATACATTGGATTCCTTCCATACAAAAACCTGTATATGCTACTGTTGTTTCCTCTTTAAACTGGTTTCCTTTTGGTAATTTCTTTTCTAGGTATTTTATTGTGAAGGAATTGAGATTATTTAATTTAGGAAAGATCTCTGGTATTTAAATTCACAATATGTTGTATATAGAGGTGTTTCAGTCCCATAGCTATGGAAGGTACCCCTCTTACCTAACTCATTTTGGCAGGCTACTGGTAAAGATTTTACTACTGATGAATTGGATTTGGCTTTGAATATTGTTAATATAACTTATGCTTAAACCAGAATAGCCTAGAATATGATTATTATAGGTCTCTGACATACAACAAATGTTAAGTGCTACCTCATGCTTTTAATGGAAGGTATTCATCAGGTTGCTCTTTGGGAGATATTCTTAAAACAGTTATTTGTTTTGACTGGAAACAATTTGATAAAAGGGGCTTGTGAAATTGGAGTAGTAATATCTTCTATTGTAATGACTGTATATTGTTAATGACTATGCTGCAATGCAGACTTTCTTTTGGTGTCTTAAAACACTTATAGAATTAAACAATGTGATGTCAGGGCCTTATTAATAATTATTCTGGAAACAGTTAACACCATTATTTCCTACTGTACATCTGACTTATTGCTTAGTTTGACATTCGTAAAGTAGTTGATAATATTTCTAGTAAGTTATTTTGGGAAAGTCTTGCAGACTATGTTTCTTATAAAAATATATTTGCCCAAACCACCCTTGTTGTATTGATTAATTTAGTAATGACCTGCAACTGGGTATGGGTATCACAGGATTTACAAATGGCTGGTGTGGTTTGATCATGAGAGTGATGCTAAAATGATGAAACAAAGCCAACCATGGGTAGTACTATGATAACCCCGCACAGGAATGGAATATTGTTATTATACAACATTATTCAAGAAAGCAATTGCTTTCCTTTCTTAAATAATCTTATTGTATAACAGTGGTTGAGTGACCTTCCATCTCCTGCCCTGAATATACTGATGTACTGCACATGCATATGGCACCTACATCCACATACTGGTACATCAGTGCAGTGCAAGAGATGCAGGTGACAAGGGAGTGGATTGTCTCACATTCTGCTTCGGTCTCTCTCTCTCTCTCTCTCCCTATCTCTCCCATTCAGACTTTTTTAAGAAATATTGCCAGCAAATGTGTCAACTCTTTTACTAGAATTATGGGTAAGATGGATAAGGCAAAAATAAAATGGGACAAATGGCAGAATATATCAACAGCAACAAAAATAAATAATTGCTTTAAAAGTTTAATAGAACGATATGTTTTGGTATCGACATGCATTTTCAGAACTGCACAATGTATGAAACTATAGTATGCGGCATTATTGACTGACAAAAATCTTCAGTGATTTAGCAGAAAAGCAAACTTTTATATGGGACTAAGCAAAATCAGGGATGTTCTGCAAATGTCTGAGCAGTTGAGAGGTATGGTTACCATCGGTACAATTGATCGTATTGCTAATAATCATAAGTCTCAGCTATCCAAACCTTTGAAGAATGTCCCTTATTCCTCATATTTTTGCCTTGTCCCATGAATTTCATTGCTGAACTAAAATAACATATTCCAGTAGAAAGCTTGCTATAGCTCTAGACTTCAGTGGCCAGACTTCATTCTATTGGGATACACATGATTAACAAAGAGCACACTGAATTGGTGTCCAGAGTGCACCCTTTTAAATTGTAAGGAGTATTTACTGTATACTGATTATTTTAGTTCAACCATCTATGCTATGTTGACTTAAGGAGCATTGCCCACTGAAGAACTCTTTGTTTGTTTTGGGTAACCATGCCCCACTTTCAGCTGTGGCTCCTACTCTTAAAGATGGCAGGCTGCAACTTACACCAGGGATGTTTGTTACCTTCCTGTTTTCTTACACTGATGATGTTATTCTGTTTTTTTTTTTTTTTCAAAAAATGATGTCTGGATGTAATATCCTATTATATAGCTACAACATGTGTTACATTCCACAGCTTAATGTCATGAAATGTGTTGGTTTGGTCATGTATGTTCTATTCAAGGTAGTTCTTTTTCTTTATGTTTTTCTCTGTTACTTGGAATTCAGTTGGACTGTAATGATGACTATCTTTTATTGTGGAAATCTAAGCTGGAGTCAACATGGCTTTTAACTAAGAAGCGTGATTTAATCAGAGTTTCTTTTAGTAGAAAATAAATCAAATTAATATTGATTTGCTGAATCATTTCACTTAATTAATGAGTGTCTGTTGTTTACCTGTTTGTTTAGAAAAGAACATTTTGTCCTTGTTTTTCTTTCTTATTTCTGTGGAGCTCATCTAAAGCCATTAAACAAGACATTATTTGTAATTCTGTGAGTGTAATAGGGTTGGGTCTTTTACATCCCCTTTTATTTATTTTGTAATCTTGCAATTTATATTTGTTGGGCAAAATATACATCATAGTGCCCCATACTTTTTGTGGGTGTTGTAAACTGTTGTTTAAATGTTCTTTTTGGGAATGAGAAAAAATAAATAAATAAAAATTAAATGAGGAGGTAGCTAGTCTTACTTGTGACTAAAGCTTTTTGAAATTATGGAAGCATAATATCATGTGGATCTGGATGGATAGAAAAGCCTAGTTTTCTTCTATAAGGAAAGATTGTGTTTTTTTAATCTTTGGGATAACCTTGCTCGTGAGATCCATCAAGGTATTCATCAACATCAGCTCAGATTTAAATGCATCCATGGATGGAATGACTTCCTCTGGAGACTTACACAGGGGAAGTTGCATACTAAGGGTGACATGTAAAAACAACAATCAGAATGTGTTTGCTTAGTGCCATGATGTCTTGATGAAGAATCTTTCTCGCAAGTGCTTTTCTTTTTTTTTCTGTAGACAGATTTAATGTTTTTGAGAGCTGGTTAGAAGTTCATTACTGCTGAGTATAATATCTCTATAGGAGATTATCTTATGAATTGGTAACTGTACAAGAAACACTACAAAATTTGAATATGAGAAGTTGCACAGAACAAACATCAAAAAAGGCCATTCGATAAAGTTTCTACAGTAGAGAAGATACTACTATACATTTATAAATGGCATTGTAATGTTTCTTTCTGAACATTCCTATTAAACTGATAAAGTTAAAAAGTGAGTACCTTTTGTTAAAGAATATATCTTTTGTTCTAAATGGACAGTATAATGCATCTATACCATACCTCTCAACTGTTATGATTTTTGCAGAATGTAATGACTACTGCCCCATATGTCTGATCCTTGTTTAGCAAATATATGACATTACCTGGAGTGCAATTTAATGGCAAATCCGTTATCAGAACACCTTGCTACTAATGTATGAGTACACTATGTAAACATGTTCCCTGTAGTTGTGTCTTTGTACCACCATTTGGTAGGTCTTGGTCCATAATGTCCCATGCTAACAGGTTGAGAGCTATGATGTATACTAAACAACAGTCTGATGGACAGCTGTTAACATCTGCTACTGGTGTGCACAGCCAAAGGGCAGTTATCTTTTCTACTAGATGCAGTGACCTTACAGTTTGGGATGCTGAGAACAAAATGCATTACATGGGAAAGGGCTTTCCCTTCATAGAAAACATAAACATCCAGCAGATTTGTGAAAAAAATATTTCTTCATTGTTTGTTTCATAAAAAATTGCATTAAAACTCCATCCCTCTGCACTCTTGCCCTAGCATCCAAAATATATGTATTTGATTTAGTTTGTAAAAACTGCCATATTTTGATGCCTGATCTATGTCTTAATCCCCACCAAACCTTATGGTGTCACCTAGAACACTGTCATTATTGCTAATTATAGCCAATCATGCAATTACTGTCCAAGCATGAAAAACAAGACACAACTTTCTCACATCTTTGAGTATTAAAAATCAAAAAGCTTAGGACCTTTTGAAAAAAAAGACGATACAAAGGCAATATATTCCACAGTTTGCATGCACAGTGTAGGCCAAGTGGAACATCAGTGTTGGAAATTTTTGGGATTAAAAGTACAACTCTAGAATCCAGATGATTCTCATTATAGAACCACAACAAGTCAGCCAGTTTAAGTTACCAGTTTATTAGGAAACTGATCAATTAGATTGCAGCACTGTCATTATTTGTGCTGGTTTGTTATGGGCTGATATGCATGGTCAGGCCAAGAATGTATCAGACCTTTGAATCTTTCTCAAACTGTTTGTCTTGGGATGAATTAAAGATTAATTTCATTGCAGTACCCTCTCTGTAAGTACTGTTGAAAAACATAATGAATCAAAATAATCACAACACATATAAAGGAAGCCTAAAGTCATCTCAACCAATAACAGATGTTTCCTAATAAAGCATAACAGGTCACTGAATTTAGGTAATAATACATATCATCTGAACAAGTCCCTTGACTTCAGAAATGGCGTTAAAGAAACCTTACCATTTAAGCCAGGCAGCTTATCAGCCTGAAACCTGATGATCCAGCGTAACTCCCTGTTCTCAGTATAATTCTTAAAATCTTCCATAAGTACACATAATTCAACATTCTCAATCACCATAAAATTAAAAATATATGTGCAGTCAAATTCCATCACATATCTGGCTAGGGCATTTCCATTATCACCAGTTCGAATGTTATATAAATGTTCTCTTAATCTTTTAAAAATTGGATGATTAGTCTTGCCCACATAGAAACAAGTAAATGATTTACATACAGCCAAATAAACCACATTGGAGGTCCGACAATCTGCTGCAACACTACAAGTAAAAGCAGCACGAGAACTTGGATGAACAAAAGTATTCGATGTATCAATATGGGTGCAGAAACTGCATGTATTGCAGTGACGTGTGCCAGAAACAAAACATTTCTGAGAAGGTGTATGATTGGTCTTGTAACATAACTGTCGTTTGAGAGACTTTTTATTTCTATACCTAATTTGCAGTCTCTCTCTCCAACTATATTCTTAATGTGGTCATCAGCTGCCAAGATGGGAAAGTTAGACACATCATGTATAGCCCCTATATCACTAGCATACGAAAGAGTTACAGGAACCAAGCTGTCCTCCAATCTTTACCATTGGCTGTAACTGTAGTACAAGTACTTGCATTAACTCCAGAAAAATAGGGTCTTGCCCTATCAAATCTCAAATTCATTATATCAACACACATATTATCCACTTCCCTATAACTATATCCCCATCCACAAACTCATTCCTTAGTGATGCCAAGTCATTAATGAATCCTCCTTGTGAGTTATTTAACCTTGAAACCCGCATCCCCAGACCCTTCAGGATATTCCTATATATAGAGGAAGGATGCATACTATTACGATGCAAAAAAAGCATTCTTCCTGCAGGGCTTCATATAGAGCCCTGTAGTGAATTCTCCATCCTTATCTTTAGAAATGCACACATCAAGAAAGGTGATCCTATCCCTGGAACAGTGGCTAGTGAAATTTAAGAATGAAGTTGTGGTGTGTAAATATGCTATAAAATGACTCAACTGCTCATAACAAATAAATGTCATCTACATGCCGCCTGTAAAAGGCAACATGTGTCACATAAGCATTGTCTTTCAACAAATACTCCTGCTCCTAAAATGCTAGAATCATGTTGGCATAGCTGTTGGTACAAGATGTGCCCATAGCTGCGCCTGTCTTCTGTATATAATAGACTTCCTCAAAAATAAAAACATTGTTCTGTAAAACCACCTCTAAAAATAAGCAAATTAGATCAATATGTTTGATATCATAGTCACTATGCATTCTGAGAAAAGTTCTAGTCATATCTATCCCTTCCAAGTTAGGAATCACCATAAACAATGACTCAACATCTAAAGTGACCATTAAACAATCACTGAGACTCAGGGCATTGCTTACATGATTATACAAGTCCCCCAAAAACTGCTTTGTGTCCCTAAGGACTGTATCAACCCCATCCAGTACCACATGTAGCTGTTTATAAACATATATAGAGGATGGTTTGGTTAACCACCCCCTCCCAGATGCAATGGGTCTGAATGGCGTAATTTAGGTAAACCCTGAAAAATGGACACAACAGGATGCTCAGTAAGGTACTATGAAAACTCCATAGTTATTAGCAAATTTTCTAAACAATCCTGTATAATTGAGGAACTAGAATATTGTAAAGTTTTAATATGCTCACTATTAATTTGTTCATATACAGTGTTATTGGATGGTGTCCTTATAAAACGAATAGTCCACAAAAACAACTACACCCCCTTATCTGCTAATTTAATAACTATACTATTGTCATTTCATAATTCCTTCAGGAATTCTTTCTCCATGGTCATCAAATTAGAGAAACTGTTCTTAGGGCCACCAGGTAAACAAAACAACATGAATAAATCCGATTCACATTTCTTACAAAAAGCTTCAAGAATAGGATACAATGCCAGCTGAAAAGTACTGGGTTTTTTAAAAGACAGAAAACTTGAATCATTTGAAAACATCATTTTTGACATAACATTTCTGCAGAAAAATCTCAAATTAGCAATTACTTCAGTAAAATCTGAACGCTGTGCTGGAATAAAAGTCAAACCTTGTTCAAAAAGAGAAACGCGTGAAGCAGTCAAAACTTTACCAGAGATGTTCAACACTATGGACTCGTTGTTCATCTCCATAAATGATTCAGTGTTACAGATTGCTGTCTATTCAATTGCTGCCTTCTTCTCTTCCTGCCCCTGCTGAGTGATCTCTCTTTTACATCCAGTCTCATGTTTCTTCAACTCAGCATTAACTAAGTGAACTACTGCAGGTTTTTTTTCATCAGTAAGGATAGGGCTAAGTCCAAAAAACCTGCTGAGTGGTATTAGTCTTTTTTTCCACACATCTGGTCAGTGTGTACTTGGTTGACTGGGGGAACATCCATAGTAGGAGTCAATGGAGGTGTGCGAAAAGAATTGTTCTCATTGGCCACTGCCCTTCTAGCCAGTTCTGTACAATCAAGATGCTGCTCCTCCTTGTCCTTATTAGAAACGGTTGCTGCTTTACCCATGCTGGTACATGGCCATGAAAAATATGACCCTGCTTAAAATCAAGCAAGTCCATCACTAATTTCTTAAACTTCTGTGGTCTTAGATGAGATTCATATGCTAAGATGTTATCCATAACCTTGTCATGAGCAGTGAGACAAACATCTTTAGGGATGTCTTTGTGAAGACTCTGTCATTTTAAAACAATGCTGTCACAAAGTTAATTTTCATGAGGTTTAAAAACGTCAATCAAGAGCCATATGTAGTTAAAACTATGTTCCAAATTGAGTTGCTGCCATCTCTGTAACAAATCAGTGTATGTTTCACCACAGATAGGAATTTTCAAAATTCTCAGTCCTCTAGGTATTACGCGATAGAACAAGCAAGCCTCCAAGTGCAGATGCTGCAACTGTAGGAGTTTTAATTTGTACAAATCATTTTCAACCCCCATCAGCATGCCCATAAAGGAAAGGTAGCATTATCAAATAATGATGGAACTGATTCTTTATCCATACATGAACACTGATATGTTAATAGGGATTATTCTCCATGTTTGCAAACTTAGAGAAATGGTCTGTTCCTCTACTATCATCAGAATTACCAGGAAAATAGTCCAAATCCAAGGGTTGATCATATCCTTCTGCCATGATCCCAAGGGGGGAGCCAAGCAAAAACGAAGCAAAAATAAAAAAAAAATCTCCACAAGGAATTAACTGTGCCAGGAACTAAAACCAAACATAAAAACTGTGATTATTTTGATTCATTATGGTCTGAAAAAGAATCTTATCATATGAAAGTGCTTATCCTTTGTTGTTTCATCATTGTCATTAAAGTGTTGTTTTTATATATTTCACTTCTGCTGTGTTTCTGCTGCCATTACTTTTTGCAATTTTTACTTTTGGTTTTGGTTTGTGTCACAGTGAATTCATTGTGGGGACTTTTTTTATTTTTACTGCTGAAAAAGTCATAAAGCATAACTAGTAGCAAAGCTAGATGCCAGATTACTTAGGCATCATTATTGACAGATGCAAAATGAAATATAAGCTTATGTTAAAACTTCATCATGGGTTCCAAGAAGAGTATAAAAAAATGAATTTTCTTTACATGTTTCATGGCTTGTTCCCTAAAATGTGGATGGACGCTACAATACTGCAGCAGCTTTTAGCAACTTCAGAATGATCAAAACTAAAAGTAGCAGGAAAAAGCAGGAACAAATGAACTATTTTATTTAACTCATTTGTCCACTAGCTAAAAAAGACTTGTTCATAATCTTGTTAGGCTTGTTTGCCCCTGTGCTGAAATCCATTTCATTCATTAGATTCAGAATTATATTTATCTTCATGCATAACTAGTTACTTGCATTACAGACTAAACCTCATTTGGTTAGGGACTTGCATTTTAAAGTAGTTATTAAACATTAGACAGGCTAAAGGGTAAAATAGGCCTAAAATTGTGTTTCATTTATGCATAAAAGACAGCTAAGCAGAAAGAAAGAATAACTTTGCTGGTCAGGTATTATAGACAGTTTATTACAAAGGAAAGATAAGCATAACGTGCGTAGAAAATACAGAAATACAGAATGTTCTTTTCTCAAGGGAAAGATACAATCTTGCCAGCTACAGAATGTTCCTTAATGGAGTGTTAAATAAAGCACATATGAGACAAAGCCTGAGACAAAGGTTAAGGAGTGCGAATGTGGTTTAATAAGGAAAATTACAGGACTGAAGCAATATAAAATGTTGTGTTCAGGATAGCAGTTCAGTTAAGTTTAGTTAGTTCATTTGACCTGTTATTACAGAGAAGATTACAGACACTCAAGCCTGAGTGCAGAAGACAGGTCAAATAAAGACTATATAAGTTTGAATTGTCCAGGACAATCAGAATATGATGTACAGTAACTTTAAATACTAATTGTTTATCAGCACTGTTAATAAAGACAGTATTTGAATATTGTGAACATCTAATAAATTCTTATTGAAAGAACTACAGTGTTTGGAGAATTCATTCTGAAAAGTACACAAAACTTGGCCCATAAAGGAGAAACTGACATCTGTTCAGCATGAGTTTGGGTAATTAACAAATAAAGACTTTCATTCTTAGTCTCATTACAGTGTTTCCAGTTAATTACAGTACAGTACAGTCTTAGCAATTCTTACAATGTTGAGCTACTAATTGAGGTAACTCCCTAAACCCCATAGAACCTAGCATCAGCAGTCAGACTTTGTGTGTTCTACAGACTATGAAATAGCAGTGTTTTCATTACAGTGCAGAACTCCATGTTTCGCTCAATTACGTGTTCTACACAGCAAATCAGCCTTATTAATAAAACTTCAAAAGAAACAGATGCAATAAGTAACCCTTTCAATTGCAGTTTTACTGCAGTAGCCAGCTTAACTTCAAGGTTTCATTAACATGTTTACAGTGACAGCAAATGTTTCATAACAGACTTTTCAGCAGCATACCAGTGTTTTTTTCCACAAAGAGCTGTGGACTCTATACATAATAAGCCAGAAATGATGGTACTACAGCTTCTCATTACAGAAAAGACTTTTCAGTAAGACAGCATTACTTCATGTAGAAAACAGACAAGGCAGACGACCTCTACATATAGTAAATGCAGCTATTAACTAAAATGCACAGCACCAATGTTTACTTCAGAAAAGCCTCTAACAACTTCAGCAAACCAGTATTAAATCAAAGCAGTGTTCCTTCAGAACATAAAAGACATTATCCAGTTAACAGGTATCTCCAAGAATGTTCAAGTTTTCAGTGTGATGTCACACAGCCAAAAAGCAAAAAAAAAGGTTAATTACCTACAAACGATGGCACACATTCTTCCAGGACCATAAAGTTATGTAAGTCTTTATATGCACCTTTTAGTTAACAGCTCAAAAACATTTAAATCTATCAGTAAAAGTAATTTCCATACCTGTTGTATAAACATGTCAAGTAATACTGCTACAGTTAAAACATCAGTCATTTTTTGGTTTAATTTCAAAAATGTTCTCTTAAAGTTAAAGGTTATTAGTTCAAGAATGTTAAATATGTCTAAATGCAAAAGGGTTAAATCACAGAAGCAGGCTATCAGTACAGTTTTAGACACAAGTTCAGCATATACAATTCGACATACAGAGTTACACTGTAGTACATTTTCAAATGCAAATTTTCAGAATGTAATACATTCTTGTTTACATGTCATTCCAGGTCCAGAGTCAAGTGCCAATATAGTAAATACAGACAAAAACATCAGTGTACAAGCCAGTGCAAATATTGCACTGAGGGAGAATAATATGCAGACTTCATTGCAAACCACTGTTTTAGAGCAAAGTAAAGAAATAACACATTCCATAGCCAGAGTCTGTTTTGTCACTAGTTGTATAACAAAAGATTTTCAGTTCATCTATAAAGGGTGTGACAGTCCAGTACCAAACCAGAGCATTTATCTGTCATTGTTTAAGATTAAAACAAATCACAATATTTGATTGTTTACACAAAAAGTATGGAATATTGTACTAATTAATACAGACAAATCAACTTCAGCTACACATATATCTTTATTAGAGGACACAAATGCAGTCTTGTTAGGGTTTAAAGGGTCAAACATTACACCAGCTAACAGTTCAAAGTGTAACAGCTCTGTACTAGGTATAAACATGTCATTAGAGTTATATGCTGTTTTAGACTTCAGTAACAAGATTTGTGCAAATGTACAGATTTAAAAAAATTGGTTATGACAAGAACATGCAGATTTATGGGTTAAAAAATAAAATAAATTCCCGTTCAGCTAAAACAGCTGAAGTGCTCAGAAAGACATATTGGGTGTGGCCAGTTAAAAAACAAAGGGTAACCATATACCTCTATGTCTTATAAGGTATATCAGAACTAGCAATCAAATTAGTTTGAAAAATAAAGGGTTTGCAGTTACAGATTTGGCAAATTAATTTTTTATTTTATTGTTTTGTTTAGCAGTCATTAGTTAAGAGCTTTGTATTAAAGTGTTGCAATGCATAAACAATAAGCAATGATATAGACAGAGACAAAATAATGTCTGCTAATTTACAGAATGTAAAATTTAAAGTCAATACTACATTGTCAAGGTGACAATACAGTTAAGAATTCAGATCCTATGTATAAAAGAATAACATTATGTAATCAGTGTAAGACTGTATATGTTTTGTACGGAGACAGCAGTTTGCCAAGCACATCAGATCAGATTACAGCCAGACTAGCAAACTGAATTAAAGACAGTACAACATTCCATAAGGCTGTATGGCAAAAATCAATTTAATGTACAGTTTTAATATTTATCTATGTTTCATATGGATATGGCAGTTTGCCAAGCACATCAGATCAGATTACAGCCAGCCTAGCAATTTAAATTAAAGACAGTACTATATGCCATAAGGCTGTATTGCAAAAAATAAATAAATAAATTTAATGCATTTACAGTTTTACTATTTATCCAAGAAAATTGTAGACAGTAATGATAAATTCTTACAGCATTCAGTACAACTGAAAAGTTAAATGACGTCAGCTGGAGAAATGGTTATGGTAAGACAGTGGGTGAAGTTTCACTCACAGAACAGTATGCTAAAATCTAAAGGTCACAAGGAAAAAATGTAAGGAATGCAACAGTTAAAATTAATTCTATATAGGTGCAGAAATGCACAGTCTTAGATTACTACTTTTTTATTTGAGGTTATCAGTTTGCTTACAGACTTGCAAGAGTTTATTAGCAGTAAATGTTTATTTCATGCAGAAAAATGTAAAGTCAGCAGAATAAGTAATGTTATCAGTTTATCAGTTTATAATTGTTAAAGCTGCAAATGTTATTTCATGCAGAACAATGTAAATAAGGTCCAGACAATAAGCAATCCTATCATTTATAAATTGTTAAAGATGCAAATGTTATACTAAGGACCTGATACTAGATATAATCAAGAACTTTAGTCACCCAGCCTTGCACAAGGGATGAAAAGAAGAGGTTTAAAGGCCTAACTTCCTTTACCTCATCAGTGACTGGAACAATGCAGAGTAAAATTTGACAAGAGGTGTGGTGCAGAAGTTGTCTTTGTGTTTCAGTTACTTCTTCAATATTTGTTTAAAGTAAAAATATATGAGTTAAAAGCACGTATGCATATTTTCAGACAATTGTACAACAGCACTAGTTTTCAGTCTATGTTCAGACAATTAAAATCTTAATAGTACTAGTTTTCAGTTTATCTATGTTCAGACAATGTTTTCATGTTTTCAGACAATTGTACAGCAGTACTAGTTTTCAGTCTGTGTTCAGACAATCGAAATGTTCTCATGTTTTCAGACAATTGTACAATAGTGCTACGTTTCAGTTTATCTATGTTCAGACAATACTGATAGGAAAACAGATTTCAGTTATGTTTTCAGACAGTTATGTAACAGTACTAGTTTCAGTTTATATTTGTATCTATGTTCAGGCAATACTTACAAAAAGATATTAATAGTTTAGTCTCCAGAATATAACAATAGTAAATTTCAGTTTATCTATATTCAGTTTATCTGTGTTCATGTAACACTGTCAAAATGTTTTATTCATGCTTCACACAATTTTTCAACAGTACTAAGTTTTCAGTCTAGTGTACTAGAATAGAAACAGGAAAAGGTACCAATAGTTTTCAGTTTTCAGTTATGCTTTTATTGTATTTCAATAACAAAAAATAATATATTATATATGTATCAGTAAGTTTAGTTTTCACATAGATCAGAACATAGATATTTATTAAGATCAGTATATATATTATTATTCAGATTTCAAATAATATGACATTCATACTCAGCTATATCAGCTATTAGCACATTTCAGTCAAATCTCAAAATAAAAAATATAAAAAAACATTTCAGTTACATCAGTTATTTAAAGTAAATTAAAAGTAACAGAATTACATTATTATAGTCTTTATTAAGGTTACTTAAAAGGTACTTATTTGTATTTTATTTTTATTAGTATTTATTATTACAGAATTATTGTACAGGCTTTAATTAAATTTTATTATTAATTATTTAAATAATAAGTTATCTAAATAATAGGTAGTAGATTCAGTATACTTATTAATTACTATATAATAATAGTTTATTTTACATATTTACAAAGTACAGATGTACTTATACTTTATTAGTAATTAAGAAGACAATGAGACAGTGAAAAGGTGAAAGGTATAGACTTAAAATATATAAACTTAAAAATTTAGAATATATAGCAATATTAAAAATATTCATAAAAATTAATATTCAAAGTAAAATAAAAGGTAAAAAAAATTAGGAAATTTAAATGTAATGGGATAATATACAACACAAGGACAAATTTTATAAGAGAAAAAACAGCATAAAGACTATAAAAGAGAGATAAGAAGATAGAACAAGGACTCAAGAGACAAGGTTAAAAAAACACAACATATAGAAATATGAAAACAAAAGGTATAAGGGTTAACAGTTCGACTATAAAGAGAAAAAAGAAAGTAGGTTAAGCAGCTAGTACTCATAAGAAGTTAGTCAGATTTCACAATATAATGATTAAAAGCCAAAGAATTAAAAAACCCTCATTTTTAGAATAAAATCATAGGTTTAAAATATATAGATATCCTACTGAAAAACTTAGAAAAGACTTCAAGCCTAGTGGTCAAAATTAGATTTGCAATTGTATTTTAAAAAAAAAGAAATTAGATTTGCAATTTAATTCACAAATAAATAAAAAGTATTCAATCATAAATATACAAAATAATAAAGTTAAAACCATTAATCATTAAAAAAAAAAAAAAAAGTTCAATATATAAAAAAATAAAAATATATATATATATATATATATATATATAATATATATATATATATATATATATATATAATATATATATATATATATATATATATATATATATATATATATATATATATATATATATATATATATATATATATATAGCACTATTATTTTTTTTTATAATTAGAAATGATCAGGTAAGAATAAATTTGAAGTTAGTCTTGGACTTGTAAAGGTAACTACAGAGGCACAGTTGATAGAGTCTGTGACTTCCATCATGTTGATACAGTTAGAAAAAATACTCTGGAGTTTGTCTAACAGTAAATAAAAAAAAACTTTGTATAAATAAAAAATAAAATCTGTCTTTGTTTTTGTAAATACTACGAACCAGCAAAATGAAGCCACCCAACACAGCATAGATAGGAGCAAAAGGTGCGTTAAAAACGCCATTTCATCATCCTAGTGTATCTGGACTTCATCAGGAATGAAAAATGCATTGTATTCCCTCCTTATATACCTCCTTCCTAATTACATCATAATGGTAATTAGTCCCAATTAAATAAAATAAACCATAAAAATTTAATAATATGTAATTAAAACACTCGTACTAAAATTGCTGTGACATTTGTTCAATAAATACAATACTAATCCATTCTGGTGAACACATCCCTCAACATTGGTATAAAAATATAAGATCATATAATAAATATAATGTGTGTTTCAGAACAGTTGCACATACATCCACAATAAACAAGTACCTATACATGAAAGTAAAACAAACATGTAAGAACCATTATGAGGTAATTAGGAAGGAGGGAATACAATGTATTTTTCTTTTCTGATGAAGTCCTGGCTACACTATGACAAAAACGTGGTGTTTTGCAATGTTACCTTTTTGCTCCTATCTACGCTGTGTTGGTGGCTTCGTTTTGCTGGTTCCTTGGTGCTTTGTTTTGGTTGTTTATTGGTTGTGTTCAAAGCACTTTTCCCTTTTTTTTGGTTTAAATACTAATTGATTATAAGCACCATTAATGAAGACGGTATTCAAATATTGTGAACATCTAATAAAGCCTTATTGAATGAACTACAGTGTTTGGAAAATTCATTCTGAAAAGTACACAAGACTTAGCCCATAAAGGAGAGACTGGCACCTGTTCAGCATGAGTTTGGGTAATTAACAGATAAAGACTTTCATTCTCAGTCTTATTACAGTGTTTCCAGTTAATTACAGTACAGTACATTCTTATCAATTCTTACACCCCCAAATGTTACTGATAAGTTCAAAACATGGTTTGACAGATGGTTTTCAGACACTTAAATGTTATTCAGAATTATGCACATACCTCTCAACTGTGCAGATTTTCACAGAATGTCTAGATTTTTGCCTCATATTTTTGTTCTGTTCCTCATAAAACTTGTGTTTTTTTCTGGATTTTTTGTGGTGGATCAGTGAAGATTGAATTTGCTAAATAATGACAGATTTCATATCATTCTTCAGAAAACGCATGGTAATGCAAGATCTTTTATTTTAATAACCTTCTAAATTTACAAGAGCAATATCTAAAATGTGTCCCTATTCTGGGGCTTTGTCCTCCCACTATGTTTGGCCATGTCCAGATTCTTTGTGCTGAGGTTGAGAGGTAGGATTATGTACTGTTTTCTTCCCTTTACATTCAGATGGGTGTCCTACAGATTTCTGTCTCATTCTCATGACACATTATTCTTAATTTTTTAATGAGCCTCACAAGGACAATATTCTGCACTAAGAATCTTGTAAAAACATTCATTTGTTTTGCCCTTTACCATACCAATTCAGACTTAGAAAGGGATGTGTATATATTTTACACATGATCCACTATTGATAACTTCATCTTAAACAAGCAGAAAATCAGGGCCATGCTTTTTAGGACCAAGTAACAATTGGAACAGTGCCAATAAGTTGGACCACCAATCTAGGTGTCTGTGTTACTCTTGACATTATATGTAGCTTTAAACATATAGAAATAATCACAAGGCCATACAACTTTGCAGAACATACCAAGCTACTGAATGTCAAGCCACAGAAGTAACTCTGAATCTTCCTTCAGAAGACTCAGAAATACCTTACTTGCTACGGTTAGAAAAGATTTGGGGGAAAGATTTTGCTGTTAGTAATCTTATTGTATACAGAGGTCTTATACCAGGATGGCAGCTGATTCACTAACTTACCATGTCTCCATCTTGATTAACTGTTCTATCAGAGATTTAAGGTCAGGGAGTTTGTGTAAAGATTTAGGTGTTTACCTCACAGACACAAGGTACAGGGTTTGATTCTTACCTTGAGAAGCATGACTAGGCTTAAAGAAGTCTGCTGTGGCAATTAGCCAAATAATCACATGCAAACCATTGTGAACCATATAAGAAAACAATGTCCCATCTATTTGGAAAAAGTCATTTATAATACCCCTACTTAAAAGTGAAAATTCCATAGAATTTTCAAGTTACAGTAAATCATAATACTATCTATTTTATCCTAACCCCTAAAAGAGGTTGGGGGTGGCATAATGTTTAAAGTGTTTACCTTGCAAACACAAGATACAGAGTTTGATTCACAAATGAAATAATTGACAGGACTCACTATCCATCCATCCTCAACCCATTTTGCTCATGGGGTCAGGGTGCCACTTCCACAGAGACAATCATCTCAAGCCAAGATTTATACCACTGGGTGGCTAGTTCTACCACGGTAGTTAATTTGTACCACTGACTCATACTCTCACCTACATCCAGTTTAGAGTGTCCAGTCCTCCTACTGCATGTCTTTTGGAATGTGGGAGGAAACAAGAGCACCCAGAGGTAACCCACATGACCACAGGAAGGACATGCAGACTCCACACAGAAGGCACCCCAGCTGAGAATTGAACCAGAGAACCTCTTGCTGTGAGGCAGCAACACTAACTGCTGCACCACCACGGTACAATGGAACTCACCATCCTCTTGCCCTAAAACAATTACACTGGGCTGAAGTAATACAATACCTGATCTATACCCATTTAGTCATCACTCACAATTTTATCTACAACCCTGAAACTTGCCCCTCTCTATAAAACATCCAACAGTATTCACCATTTAGAGAATTGTGTTCCAGTGAAAAACTTCTACTACTTAGCACCAAGTCAAACAATAATGGCACAGACAATATTTATTCCAGCTATTTCTCTAATCTCTGAAACAAGTTTCCACTTTCACTAAAGCAAACACACTCAAATTAAAAGACTTTAAATCCAAATTAATATGACTCATGGATCTTTCCTTGCTATACTTATGCTATTCACTTGGGTATGTAGGAGCCTGAAATCATTACCAGTTCTACAAAAAACCTGACTTGTAGACAGATTGTTATTAAACCACATGCCTGTAAGCAGAGTTTCCTTACTTTACATTCTATCCCCTATGCATCTCTCCCTTTCTTTCTACTATCTAATTTTATTCCTTCTCCCTCCTCTCTTCAACAGTTATCCTATTTATGTTTTCTTCTTCTGTTTTATTATTTTTATGTTCTCCTTCTTTTTTACTTTTTAAATGTTTAGCTTTCCCTAACCAATAATGAAATGATATAGCACTGTACATATGTAAAACTAACCCAACAACTTTCCTCGCTCAATGTTTTACTGAGATCATAAACATTTTCTAACTATTTATAATTCTGAATACATTTAATATGGCCCATTGGTTCTGTGATCCAACTGTAATAACTACATTTCACTATTCTATGTAATGTTTAAATAAATGAGTATCACAGGTATAGTTTATTTATCTTTGCATTATCTGTCCTGTATTTATATTACTGTATTTCTTTCTGCTTAGAGATCTCTGCATTAGGCCATTGCTATATGTTGTTTTTTACTTTATGGGTGCTTTTCTCCCTAGCCCTCTGTCGAAAACAGGATCTTGCCTTTTTAGATTATGACGGCCAACAAAAGCAAATAAACAAATAAATAAATATAAGTAGTTTGAGGTTTTGTAAGTGAAGTCAGTATTTCTTCTCTACGGACATCTTAGAGGGCACACTGCTCCTTCACTATATGGTCCAGTGGATTAATTACTTTTTTTTTTTAAATCTGAGGCACTTACTTTCGTAACAATGCATACAGAAAGCTTACCCAGACTTCTATATCAGATTAACCCAGAGAAAATGCATCAAGGTAATGAGGCTCTGAGATTACAAGGCTGTGTAGCATTAACTCATTTATATCAGAACCTAATGCCAACACGGTTTCAGTAACAGCTGCCCCTACCTTTTTAGCTAGCCTTCTTCAGTAACAGGTGCTATTGAGTCACTGGAAAAAAATCACATATTAGTCAACTGACATTATTTCATGTAATTATTTCAAGGATTCATCACTAAACAAGTAGGGACTTGTTATTCCAGATCTTGTCATAACCCTTGTAGGTCTGATGATGTCACTGCTCTTGGCAATGTAGATCTGTTTATTATTTTTTGTCTCTCTTTCTACATTCATATGAGATTCAATATATTTTCCTAAACATTTGTTTGCATATCATTAACTGTCATGCTTCTGACTCCCTTTACATTTATCTCCTAATCATATTCCTTCTTGGTTATCTGTATCTCATTGTTTCTCGATCCTAGCAATGGATTAAGTGAAATTTAAAGAGTAAATTTGTGATTAAAATTTCTACACACATCTACCCAGCAACAGTGTGTGTATGTGTGTGTATGTATATAATATATAATATATAAGATATCAATAGATACATAAATAGCTAGAAAAGCTTAATATTTCAGCAGAAAGATATGCATGAGGGGGTGCAAATGAAATTGCTGAATAGAACCACCTCTCAGCACCAACATGTTTGTATTTTTTTTTGTACTGGCAGCCATGGCCCTACAGATGCAGTCACTATACAGTAACATAGTGTCAATATACACAGCAATACATCCAAAAGGCCCATCTGAAATTAAGACAGCTCATCCTGTATGCTCAAATATAGTTATAATCCCACTTTATCTGCATTTTATGCAAACCCGGGGAAAATAATCTGCAAAGCAGAAGGAAGAAGTAAGTTGGAGATTTATTACAGAAGCATAATAAAGTAATATATTGTTATGCAGGGGATGTCATATGTTGTTACCTACTCTGCATCTGAAATTGTCAGCTTTCATTCGAAAAATAAATATCACTAACTATAATTTCTATATTGATTAAGCTACCAGTCTGGAAAGTAAACAATGAACAAAAATAATAACTGTATTATACACTGAAGTAAACACACTTTTTTTTTTCTTTTTTGGTTGCCTAACCATTTTAACAAATGTTCCATGGGCAACTTGACTAGTTTGTAAATGGTGCTGACATTATCCCCAGGGCATAGCTGTAAAAGACATTTTGCATTACCAGTCTGTGCCTCCGGAGTGAGTAGTCTATAAAAATACCTTAAAAATCACAGATGTCCATTTATGTTACAGCACTGAAGTGACAGAGTTTACTGTTTCATGCTATGAGGGAAATACTTTGACATTTAGACAGGAACATTTTTAATAACTTTAATCTAACTATTGCTTCAGCATATGGAACCACATTAAATTGCACAGCCAGGAAAATACAAATTTTATGCACATCTGTTGGCATAGAACAGTTCACACCAAAGGGAAGTAGTGAAACATATGAGATGAATGTGAACTGCCATATTTCAGAAGAGCAAGAAGTAGGAATTCAGACACATTCTTATCATGATTAACATATAAAGAATATTTAAGTGACACACTATATAGTGCAGTTGACAGATAAATATTAATGTATAGCCTAATTCCTGAAACTATAAATGTAGATAGGCAGAGATGCATACAAAAATCATCAGGTAATTTTCAGCTGACTCAGCTTAGACCCCTAAAAGTATGAACAGCTATGTCCAAATATCACCCAATGCTAAAGATTGAATTTGTCATGAAAACATGTACTTTACCCAGCATTATCCCTGCATCAGATGGACTTTATTGCATGCTTGGACAATGGAGTAGAGTCCGGAGGAAGTATAAATAAAGTAATACAATTAAATAAATGCAATTATTTCTTAGTCATGCATTAAACTGTGGAAAGATACTTGGGCAAAACAGCTGTGGCCTGCTTCTCATATTGGAACTGGTGCTAATGTTTTGCTTCTGGTTAGAGAAAAAACAAAGGAGCATTGTATGCCAGCAGAGTGAAACTGTGGTGAGACCAGCACTAGTAGTAGCCAGGCAGTAGCCATTCACATGACTCTCCTCTTTTCATCATTCTTGACAAGCTAATTCTTTGTTTTTAGTAAGTCCTGCTTGATTTGTTTCTAACTTTAGAATATCTACCTAAATACTTCAACCTTAAGTTTTCAGAGTCCATGTATTAGTTTCCCGTCAAGTGTTTGGCAGTGCCTTGTACAGACTCAGACACTTTGAGTGAAATTATTCCTGTAAAAGCACCATTGAAATTTCACCAGTACCTAGTTGCACACAGGACACCTAGTTTGCAGTGACAAGCACTGGCCCCAGAGTTGCAAACTGGATACTCCTGACATTGCTTTATATTCTCACTTCAACTGTCTAATCAATAAAGAAGAGTGTGTTAACATGGATATGAACTTTCCCACTATCTCTGTTACCATCTTGGTGGATATGGGCATCCTGAGGCAATGCAGAAATTGTTTCATGTTTACTGACAACCAATTAATTCTTAGAAAAACTGATATGGCATGTGAGAGATGTAATTACACAATGTTACCAGAGGAAAATCTCTCATGTAAAAGTATTCCTAATGCCAATAAGGTTGTCAGTAGTATACATGCTGCACCCATTACACACAATTCAAAGCAGAAATATACACCCACATATGCTGAGGCACTTAAATGTAACCTTCTTAAAATCCAAAGACCTTCTAGATGATGTACACATAACAAATACCCTCAGCAATCCCAAATGCACTCTTTCGAAACAACACCCACATCAACACATAGAGACTCATCTCATGGAGCCTCTACTTCTAAACCTGTAAGGCAAGCCACCGCACAATCCAACATTCTGGTCATTGGAGACTCCTTCCTGAGACACACTGATATCCCTCTCACCAGGATGAGTAAGGAGAAAGTCACAGTCAGTGGTTTATAAGGGGCTAGGATCCATCATATTACGCACACACTCAGGTTATTGTACCACAACTACCAGTATGGCTTAGTCATAGTCCATGTGGGAGAAAATGACCTGAAATGTACCTCCCTAGACTATATGAAGAGAGGGACATCATGGAGCTGTCAGAATATGTGTCTCAGTCTGGTATGAGCCTAGCACTGAGCAGCATTTTACCCTCTCCAAGGATGATGCTACAATATGAACAAAATATGACTAACTTTAATAACTGGCTTAGTTTCTGGTGTCATTCTAAGGGGGTGCAATGTTTGTCAGCATGGAAGGAGATGGTCAACAGACCTCGCTGCTTTGCCAGTGATGGCCTGCACTTCTCCCCTCTAGGCTTCTAAATATTAGCTAAAATGCAAAAACATTGCTTTCCCCCATAGTGCCTTTTTTAGGCAATACCAAATTCAAAGTACTTCCAACACAGCAAATCAAAACCAAGAAAATCTAACAGTATTACTGCTCGATGCTGGAGTCTAAACAAAAAACTCCACTCCCTAGAAGCTCTCTTCATCCTAGAGAATGCTAATGTCTGTGTGGTCACTGAGACATGGTTTAAAGCCACTGAGAGCACACCGACATTGCAAGGTTATAATGCCTTCCACACGTTTAGACCAGCTACTACACAGACAGGGACTAAAGGTGGAGGTGTCTCAGTTTGCATCAAAGATAAATATACCTCAAGGCTGGTTAAACAGGACAATGTGCTTGAACTGCTCCATGTTCAAATCACCATAGGCAAAATCCAATACCACTTCCTTGCAAGCTATAGGTCCCCTTCTGTGGCCCAGGAAACCCACACCATGCATTTAATCTCATTGGAAACATTCACCATCCAACCCAATACCATATTCACGTGTGACTTTCAGTACCCCACTATTAATGGGGAATCCTGCACAACACCAAATGTACAGGCACAGAGATTCCTATATTTTGTAAACACAAACTCCCTGGACCAGATTGTTAATACACCAACCAATTTGGTCTTCAGCAATATGGGAGAGTGCTGCACACCCCCTACTGTAATGTCTTTCTTGGTACGGTCAGACCACAAAATGGTCCCCTTTGAAGTAAAAATAAAAACTGGACTCCCAGCTAATCATGGAATATTCAGGAACTACTCTAAGGCTAACTTCCTGCTATAAAGTGACAACATGGCAAATTTTCAAGCCCCCATAAATCCTGAGAACACCATTGCCTATGCAGAACTGTTCACAGAAACCCTGTACAAGCATGTTAATAGCTGCATAGAGATAGCTGTACCCACCAGGAAGAAGTACAGAACTAACTCAAAAAACAAGCCACAATGGTGGAATCATAAAATCAATAGGTTGTATAACAGAAGGAAGAAACTTATGGCAAAAATTAGGAGGTGCAGCATCCAGCAGGATAAAAATACTCTCATCAGACTAAACAAACAACTTATATGACAAATAAAGTCTACCAAAGCCAAATGTAAGGACAATTTGGCCTCCCAGACCAAGGGCAACTGCAAGGCATTCTTTAGCTATGTCCACAACCTCAAAGTCAATACACAATTGTGTGCAGAGCTCATTGTAAATGGAGCCACTTATACTGAGCCAGAAGATATAGCAAACCTACTGGCAGATAAACTCAGCTCCAACTTTACCCCTCCCTTCCCTCAACTTTCCCTCAGAAAATACCATCAATTATAACTCCCCCTGCTGTCACTAGGGGGCAGGTCCTTAAAGCTTTCTCTAAGACCAAGAACACTGCATCATTGGGCCCAGATAATATCCCAAGATGCCTTCTAAATAGCATGAAACATGACCTATCAGGGCCTCTGTAATTGCTATTTAACTGTAGCCACCAAACAGGCTTCATGCCTCATGAATGAAGAACAGCAACAGTCATACCTCTGCACAAAGGTGGGTCATCTGCAGACCCTGGAAACTACAAACCCATAAATCTCATTATTCTTATATGTAAAGCCATGGAAAAAATTATCATGGAAATGATCAATGGTGATATAGTAAACCTCCAGACACTGGATCCTTCCCAGTTTGGTCTCATCAAGGGCAGGTCGTGTCTACTCAACCTGGTGGACTTCTTTGAGAAAGTCACCTAAACAATGGATTAGGGCAAAATGGTTTGCACTGCTTACCTTGACCTGGCCAAGGCATATGACACAATACCCCACTTGGACATTATTGATAACCTCAAGAGGTTAGGTACAAACCCGTATGTCACCTAGTGGATAGTCAACTGGCTCATAGACAGGACCCAGGAAGTTAGAATTGTGGAGTTCACCTCCACAAAGAGGCCAGTCACAAGTGGAGTCCCTTAGGGATTGATCCTTGGACCACTCCTTTTTGGCATTTACTTCTCTAAAGTCAAGGCCAATATCAATGGTCTCTGGCTGACTAAATTTGCAGATCATTGCAAATTAGGAGCTGTCATTGAATTCCAGAGTGACACAAATCTTCTCCAGGAAGGGCTAATGCATGCAAACAACTGGTGTCAGAGCCATGGACTAAAATTAAATGCCAAGAAATGCATAATAGTATCCTTCGGGAAGTCATCCACCCCTGGTAACTATCATATTGCCAACACACTCCTTAGAGATGACCCAGTAGTCAGGGACTTAGGGACACACATAGACAGCAAATTAGACTTTGACCATCACATGTCTACAGTAGTGAGGAAATCATTCTATGCTGCTCAACTTAAAAACAATGGTATAACATCTAAGTCCAAGGATTTCATTGGTCCACTGTATTCGGCAATCATCAGACTTATCATTGAGTACAGTGCCCCCCTTTGGTATATACCTAACCAGGCATATCCAACAATTGGAATGTCCGCAGAGGTTCCTCACTAAAAGAATACAGGGCATAAGTAAAGTGTATTATGCAGACCACATTAAGGCCCTATCACTGTATTCTGTCTCCTACAGGCTTTTGAGGTGACATCTATGCCTGGAATACAGGGCATTGTCAGACCCCACCGTGACGGACCTCCTGCATATCCACAAGTCAAACAGCACCAGAATTACCCATTCTAAAGACTTGATCCTTGCCTGTGATATAAATAGGATATGCTGAAGAGACAGGTATGTATACCAGAACAGGCTCTCCATCCATGTGAAACAGAGTTACTCCCTAACCCAATTTAAGTGTAACTTGGACAATTGGGGAACAGAAAATTCATCCCTAGTTTGGCACTATGTCTGTAATTGACACAGGCAACCTATAAATAATTAATCTGCCAGGATCCTGCTTGTAAATGTTTCATCTCCCAAGCCCCTGCTTATACTTATCAAGGGTATAAGAACTTGCCAGAGATTTGGAATGCATGGCTAGGCTTAAAAAGGCCCTTGTGGTCGTTAACCTAGTAAACACCTATGAACCTATGAACTAAGTGTGCAGATATGACTATCAGGTTAATGTTTATCCTGAAGTGTGTATAGGGTCATAGGGCGGTCACTATGGTGCAGCAGATAGCATTGCCACCTTGCAGAAGGTTCTCTGGTTTGATTCTCAGCTGGGGTGCCTTCTGTGCGGAGTCTGTATGCCCTCCCTGTGGTCACATGTGTTTCTTCCTGGTACTCCAGTTTCCTCCCACATCTTAAAGACATGGTGCAGGTGGATTGCACACTCTAAATTGGCTCAAAGTGTGAGTGTGTGCATGTGTACGACTTCTGTGGAAGGTTGGGGGATGAGCTGACAACTCAACACTGTAAAACTCCATTGCCAATTGTTCTGCATGGTGACCTCTAATGAGAAAAGCTGAAAGGAGAAGAAGAAGAAGTGTTCATAGGTTCATAGGTGTATACTAGGATAATGGCCACTAGGGCCCTTATAACCTAGCCATGCAACCCAAATGTGACCCACAGATTTGATTTATGTAGGGCCTGATTTACTGACTGCCACTGCCCATAAGTGACATTGGCACCAGACCAGGTGTTACTGTATGGTACCTTTTCAGTCAACACTTTGGCAAGAATTCATTGCCACCTGTTATGTTGCACTCATTGAATTTGCATGGTGAGCAATGATGAGCAGGGTGTGGGCATTCAAAGAATAAGCATAACAGAATGTGACCATCTGGAAAATAGGGCTTAACTGAGATATATACTAATGAGCATATATTGAACTATGTTGCATGCTAATGATGTCAAAAAACATGACAATGATTATGAAACATATACGTAATCAGCAGCCACACCACCCCTGATTTAGCAATGAATTCATCCATATCCCCGAATTCATTCAGAAGAAAACTTTAAAGAATGTTAGAGGTTGATGCAGTCATTGTAAACATTTATCTCCAACAGATCCTTACCATGCTCCTATTCATGGTGCCAGACATCCCCCCTTGAAGGTGCAGGGTCTTCAGACCATGCTTAATTTTCCATGGCCTCCATGAAATAGACATAATGGACCACTACAATGTGGACAAGGACACTGCACAGCAAATAGCGGAGATGTGTTGCTCTCATGAATTGTGGAGAACTCATCCCAGAGCATACAAAGGTCTGTGTGGATTTACGTATCTTAGCTACAGGGACCTTTCAACTACCTACTGGGGACACTGTGGGGGTGTCTCAGGCTTTTGCCTCTGGAATACCGTGCAGCAGTTGCAGTTTCCAGCATCACAGGCTTTGGAAGATGAGACATGCATGGAGTCAGAGGAGGACTTAGCATCAGGAAATGATCATATCAGATGCAGGCATATGCCATGACAGTAGCTAAAAGACAGCAAATAGCACATACTACATATCTTCTATAAGAGCTCAGAAGATACAGACTGTAACAATTATGCATAGAAACAAATTATATGCACCACCTGACCACTCTATGAATCAGACATAGGCTCCCCAAGTCAGACATTCCTCCATAGGCCAGGGTGCTATACGCAGTTTGATGAGCAAGCTTTACTCTACATCTACTAAAATACTTAAATGATTAAATAGACAGTAACAATGATGATGCATATACAGAAAACAAACAAGCTTTGCCTGTCCATTCATAACCTAGTCACTTTGTGCATCAAACACAGGCAGTCCAAGTCACAGATTGTGCAAAGACAGGTTACAATTATCATCATCTTCTCAGGGTGGAGGTGGGGGGGGGGGGTTACAGAAGCACAAGTCTTTCACAGGGAAGTGTGTGAATATGAGTGTGAGAGATGAGCTGTAACAGAATTAATATATGCAGTAAGGATAGAGTGTCCAGGTGAGGGCTATATGTCTAATGTGTAGAAGTCTTTGGTGAACTATAAGTGAGGTGTAATTGTCAGTGTGGGTTTGTGTATGTGGGTCTGTGTGGACACAGTTTCAGTATGTGTGCCAATACTGTGCTCTGGCATACTGGCCAGGTCTGAGCCATGTATGGGAGAGTATAAGGTCTGTCATGCATGCCCACATCCATGGGAACTACCTCTGCCAGAACTTGCACTGGCTGTCCCATGACCCTGCCTTGTTGTCAGTGTGATACCAGAATATGAATAGTGTCTGCTGGATGAGGTGTCAGCATGAATGTGTCCAAGGCCTTGGCATGTCCTTGACCACATCAGCTAACATCTGAGGATGAAACAGATGACAGGCCTCATGGATGTTGTCTCTCCTCCAACATATTCCACTGTGAATACACCAATAAGTGCCCAAAAATGAGGATTCATAATATAAATCCCACCGTATTTTCAAAACATCCACCAACAGCTGTACGAGTGCAAAGTCTACAAAATTTGTTCCATAACAGGCTCAAACAGCAAGAAAATACGATAGTGCAGATGAAATAATTCCAAGTTTTATTCCGTGACTAACACGAACAACACGTAAATACGAAAATACAAATAAATCAATGCAGAGTTAAGCGCTTTCACCCATTAACACAGGGTTTCATCAGAACTCACTAACCAACTGTTCACGGACGCTTAAATAACTTTTTTGGCGCCAGTGTACTTTTAAAATCTTAAAGACATATCACAGCAAAATTCCTTAAAACATATATATGCCAGTATAATGTAAATAAACTTTATATTTCGTATACTGTAAGAGTTAACCTTTGGATTGATTAAATTAATTAAAATAAAATAAAACGAAAATACAATGAAAATACAATGAAATTACATGTTCTCTACGATTATCCCTACCAAATATGTATTGCTACTAGCGCAATTAAATCTTGGGCATTCCTAGGGTACTAATAAATGTCTAAATACGTCCACTTATATATTAATAATAAAAATCTATATATAAACAATAAATAAATAAATGTGTATTTGCCCAAATATAAAATATAAAATATCATAATTAAAATACACACACTTGGCATAATCCAATAATATTACATATGTACTGAATATCTGTGCATACATATAACTATATAAAAATGTTCAATGTTATTATAAATATATGAAAAATGTATAAAAATGTTCAATATTATTATAAATATACATTAATTGTTGATTTCAAAGAATAAATATTATTAAATCTTATTAAATCTATAAAATGTCCCATTTAACAATGATGTTAAAAATCCATTATTTCATACGTATAAAAACAATATTCTTTTTTTGTTTACATAATAGTTTCTTTAAAAAAATTGTCAATAAGTGCATCATTATTTGAAAGGAATTGTTGTGTTCATTTCAAATCAATATGATCTCATTATAGTCTACATCTATATAGTCTGGGAACCATGACTAAAATACATGTAATATTGTGATTTTAACAAAATTTAAAATTTAAAATTTAAAATTTAATAAAGGTTTAATTGATATGTGGTCATTCAAACCTGGGGGAGTGGTGGCATCCAAATAAATTTGCCACCATACTTCTTTATAGCTTAACAAACTTTTAATGTCTCCTCCCAATGGGCTAGGTTTTAATACTTCTAAAATAATGAATCTAAAGTTGTGATTTTCTCCTTCATTGAGAATGTGTTTGTATAAAGCATTGTTCATATCTTTAGTTTTGATACTGTAGATATGATCATAAATTCTTTTTCTTAAATTCCTCTCGGTTTTGCCTACATAAAAACTAGAGCATATTTGACATATACTCAAATATATGACCAATTTACTATTACAATTCCCTGATTTACTATATACACAACTTTTTAATTCATTGTTTAACTTAATAATGGGTTTATCTGACATATATTTACATTGTCTGCATGACCCACATTTTAAACTTGTGTTTGTCCCTTTGTGTTTGTCAATCTTTCTGTCTTTCTTGTATTCCACCATGTTTTTTATGTTACTACCCATCTTGAAAATAAAATTGGGTTTAGTACCTATTACTTTTGTAATCTGAACATCGTTAAATATTAGATACCATGTGTCACTGATAATATGTTTCATGTAGTTTTTTGCAGTTTAATTATAACATGAATGATGCGAATGTTAATGACAATGATTTTATGTTAGAAAATTATGACAATGACAATTTAAAAACATTGATTTACAAGCTAGGTAAAAAATTAAAAAATATTAATGACTTGAGAGTGGGCAATGTATATCTGTCAAAAAATATTGATTTGAAAATGGTTCCTAAAGGTTTGAGATTTTTTAAGCTACCTTTAGGTTTTGAATATTCAGAGAAATTAAAAAAGGACTTTAATACTTTTTTTGATAGTTGTGGATTTATATTTATGGAGTTACTAATGAAGTACAATGATGAAAAACTGAGTAAATATATACTAGAAGCTGAGACACTAAATAATAATATATTGAATGATTTAGTATTCCCTCAATGGGAACACTTATATAATAAGCAATTCAATGAAGCTAATAAACACATTAGTAACACCAATAAACGTAAGACCAATAAACTGAAAAGGGACACTGAGCATTATAACACTAACAAAGCTTATATATGGCCAAGCAGTAGGGTTAGTAGTAATAATTATGAGTTTATAGACCGTAAAACACAATTACGTGAAGGAACAAATAGAGAATTTGGGCAAGGGGGAAATAACACATTGTATAAACACAATCAAGGATATATTAATAGGAAGGATTTTCAGAGAGAAGGGAAACAACCAATACAACCGCATTGGAATCGCAATCAGAGCTTTGTAAGAGACACAGCAAATTTTCAGTATTGAACACTAACCAGGATTTGAGGATAAATAGAGATGACAGCTATGAGAACAAAGCTATCCAAGTGGAAGGTAATATACACACACTTGACAATTTTAATATATTTAATTATACTGATAGTGTTATAGGAAAGGAATATTTTAATTTATTTAGTAAGGGGATGAAATTCATACCAAACCCTAAATTTAATTTGGTACATACTATTATTGATTTCAAAAAATATGTTAGAAAAATAAATTTAGATTTATTTTTTAACAATATACAGAGTAATGGAAATAAAATCAGTTCACATGATAACGATCAAATTTCTTTTTAAAAAAAAAACAAGTACGTTCAATCCACCCTTACACCCAAAAGTGGACTTATATGATAAAATCACATCAAGGAAAATTTATTATGAACATAAAAAAATTGAAGGAAATGACTAAACATAGTAATTTGAGTATAGAGGATAGTAATTTGCTAAACATTATTATTAATGACAAGAATATAAGAGTAATGAAGCCTGACAAAGGGGGTGGTATAATTTTATACGATAATTTTAGGTACATTATGAAAATGTATGATATACTACATCATTCTGGAAATTACATCACCATTTCCATCAATGAACTTAACATAGCTTATTGTAGAATAGATTCATACATAGAAGAATATTACATTGAAGCAAGAATTACCAAGGAAGAATACAAATTCTTGAGGGTAGAATTTCCACAATTGGCTACTTTTGTAGGTATCCCAAAGGTACACAAGGATACCTCTGACCCCCCCTTTTAGACCAATAGTGTCAGGCAGTCATTCCAAAACCTTCCCAATTGGAAGATATATTGACTCAAAATTGAAATTTATTTATGAGAATGTGTCTCACATGGTTAAAGATTCTTGGATCTTTTTAATGAATTTTCCTAAAAATATTAATTTAGATAATATTATATTTTTAACTATTGATGTGATAGATTTGTTTTCATGTATTCCGAAAGAGGAAGGACTTATAGCTTTTAGTAACAGCATAAGAAAACACACTAGTATGCAGCTCAGCATTCCTTACAATCCTAAACCACCATGCCCCAAGTCGTACCATTAGAATAAAGACCAGAACAGCACCCTAGCTTACCTCTAATACTAAACAAAAGATCAGGCTTAAAAATAAATCTTGGAAGAAATGGCGCTCCTCTAGAAACCCAACAGACTATCAAACCTTTAGAGAGCTGAGAAACAAAACCAAAAATGCTATTATTTCAGACAAAAAGAACTACTATGTAGAACTTCAGCAATCCACAAAAAAAGAACCAAACAGGTTCTGGTCTACTATCAATCATCTACTTACCCCAGGTAAAATAGTAACACCTAACCCACAGAATCTAGACCCTGATAATCCCTCTTTAATAGCCAATAACTTCAATAGCTTCTTTACTACTTCCATACAAACACTAGCAAGCCATTTATCCCTGATGCTTCCCAACTGATCTTAAGTAACACCAACAACGTCATTCCTTCCCTTCAACTTCAACCCATACCCACCTCCTACATACAATCTCTCTTACAAAACTTAAACCCACTACCCCTCAGCAGATAAGCTTCCTGCTGAATTCCTACAGGTAGCAGCAAAAGCTATAGCCTACCCTGTTTCGATCCTAATAAACAGATCCATAAAAGAAAGTGATTTTCCAGCAATCTGGAAGATATCACACATCATACCCTTACATAAAGGAGGCAAATCCACTGACCTCTCTAACTACCCCAATAGCACTATTATCTCCAGTAGCTAAAATCATGGAAAAATGTATACACAAACAACTACTTAACCATCTCCTTCAAAATAACCTACTAGCAAACACTCAACATGGATTTAGACCCTCACATAGTACGACCACTGCACTACTTTCCTTTACTAACACAATAAACTGTAAAAGTAATAATAACAAACTAACTGCTTCTCTTTTCCTAGACCTGTCAAAAGCCTTCGACATGGTCAACCATAAACTTCTCCTACACATACTAAACTCACTTGCCTTGGATTTTTCCTCCTTAACGTGGTTCTCATCCTACCTTGAAAACCGACAACAAGCAGTACTCTGGAAAAATTCTCTATCTGCTCTACTACCTATCTCCTTAGGAGTACCTCAAGGATCAATATTAGGCCCACTCTTATTCTCTATCTTTATTAATGATCTTCAATCATCTATCCATAACACTACCTGCATACAATATGCAGATGATTCTACCATCATCTGTACAGCTCCCACCCAATCTGAACTCCAGTCACTCACACAATCTACTTTTCAACCGTTGAACAATGGTTCTCAAAAAGATGTCTCCTTCTCAACTCCAAGAAACAAAACTATTACTATTCTCACCTACCCACAAATCTCCTCAACTAAATTTTACTATTACTGCAGCTGACAATTCTCTTATCTCCCCAGACTCTACTACCAAACTGCTTGGTGTTACTATTGATAATAATCTTAACTATGATTGTCATATCAATAACACTATAAAAGCAGTAAATAAAAAGATAGGTTCACTGTACAGAATAAAACCCTTCCTTACTCCAGAAGCACGGACCACCTTAGCTCAATCACATCTTATCTCCACCCTACTGTATGCTTCCTCTATTTACACCAATCTCTCTAAAGGTAACCTGAAAAACTAACTACATCCTATCATAATATAGCCCGTTTTGCCACAGCATCCCAGTACAGAACTCACCACTGTAATAACTTAAAACAATTACAATGGTTAGAACTACCTAACAAGCTTATCTATCAACAACTCTTAATTACACATAACATTCTTTATCAACCAACAAAACACCAGCTCTCAGTAACCTCCTTACTCCCTACAAAAACTTGAAACAGTTATGATCTGCGAAAAGATACAAGTCACCACAACTAGAATTACAAATTCAGCAGGTAACTGTCTATTTTCAAACTCCATAGGGAAAATATGGAATAACCTCCCCACACATTACCTCACTAGACTCCTTTCAACTTTTCGAAAAACAACTTCTATTACATCTTAACAACTTCTGGCTCTGCTCCTGTACCAATCCAGACTAAATGACTTCTTCGCTCTTCAGCCATACCTCCCTACGTAAAAATCACTATCTTTCCCTGCTATTTCAAATGACTAAATTACTGTACTGTTCTAAAAAAAAAAAATATGAATATATAGCTTAGGCTATTTGTTTTTTACCTGTTTTTTTTTCGCTGTATTTTCTACTACACTAAAATGTATGCATTGTTGCTTAAATGTTTAACCTTGTTTTAATTGTGGAGCTTTTCTCCCCGGGCCTCCACTGAAAATGGAAATTATCCAGCTGGACTAGCCCGGTCAACAAATGTAAAATAATAAATAAATAAATAAATAAATAGTATGGATTGGAATCAAATATGTTTACTACAGGAAATGATGTCCATAGTTCTCGACAATAATTATATATACTTTGAAGGAGAACTTTTTAAACAGATTAGAGGTGTCGCTATGGGTGCTGCTTGTGCCCCCATATATGCAAATTTAGTTATGTTAAATTGGGAAGATAATATTTTATTCATATGTGAATTTTTTAAATATGTTAAGTATTATTCAAGGTTTTTAGATGATATTTATATATTGTGGGGAGCAGACGTGTCTTTGTTGGACACTTTTATTCATTTTTTAAATTCTAGCAGCAATTATTTGAAATTTACACACTCCTACAATAACACAGGTGTACCATATTTAGATACACTTATAAAATATGAGGCACATCAAGTATCATTGACTATTTATAGAAAAGATACTTTTTCAAACAGTTATCTTCATTATAACAGCTGCCACCCAAAAATTTTAAAAAATAACATTTTTAAGGGTCAATGTATACGGTCAGCACGCATGATATCTAACGATAATGATTTAATAAAGGAATTAGAATATATAAAAAAGTTATTCTCGCAAAGAGGTTATCCTAATCACATGATGGATTCTACTATTTCATACATTTTGGAATTCAGGGAAACCAGATATCAACCTGTGTTAAGTAACCATGTTGGAAGACAATTGACTGACAGAGTTGAAAAAGGAAGAAACAGGTTTGATTTCTAGCAATAGATATAAAAAATCATGCGTGATACAATTTAATATGGCAGCCAGTTACATGAAACATATTATTAGCGACACATGGTATCTAATATTTAACGATGTTCAGATTACAAAAGTAATAGGTACTAAACCCAATTTTATTTTCAAGATGGGTAGTAACATAAAAAACATGGTGGAATACAAGAAAGACAGAAAGATTGACAAACACAAAGGGACAAACACAAGTTTAAAATGTGGGTCATGCAGACAATGTAAATATATGTCAGATAAACCCATTATTAAGTTAAACAATGAATTAAAAAGTTGTGTATATAATAAATCAGGGAATTGTAATAGTAAATTGGTCATATATTTGAGTATATGTCAAATATGCTCTAGTTTTTATGTAGGCAAAACTGAGAGGAATTTAAGAAAAATAATTTATGATCATATCTACAGTATCAAAACTAAAGATATGAACAATGCTTTATACAAACACATTCTCAATGAAGGAGAAAATCACAACTTTAGATTCATTATTTTAGAAGTATTAAAACCTAGCCCATTGGGAGGAGACATTAAAAGTTTGTTAAGCTATAAAGAAGTATGGTGGCAAATTTATTTGGATGCCACCACTCCCCCAGGTTTGAATGACCACATATCAATTAAACCTTTATTAAATTTTAAATTTTAAATTTTAAATTTTAAATTTTAAATTTTAAATTTTGTTAAAATCACAATATTACATGTATTTTAGTCATGGTTCCCAGACTATATAGATGTAGACTATAATGAGATCATATTGATTTGAAATGAACACAACAATTCCTTTCAAATAATGATGCACTTATTGACAATTTTTTTAAAGAAACTATTATGTAAACAAAAAAAGAATATTGTTTTTATACTTATGAAATAATGGATTTTTAACATCATTGTTAAATGGGACATTTTATAGATTTAATAAGATTTAATAATATTTATTCTTTGAAATCAACAATTAATGTATATTTATAATAATATTGAACATTTTTATACATTTTTCATATATTTATAATAACATTGAACATTTTTATATAGTTATATGTATGCACAGATATTCAGTACATATGTAATATTATTGGATTATGCCAAGTGTGTGTATTTTAATTATGATATTTTATATTTTATATTTGGGCAAATACACATTTACTTATTTATTGTTTATATATAGATTTTTATTATTAATATATAAGTGGATGTATTTAGACATTTATTAGTACCCTAGGAATGCCCAAGATTTAATTGCACTATTAGCAATACATATTTGGTAGGGATAATCGTAGAGAACATGTAATTTCATTGTATTTTCGTTTTATTTTATTTTAATTAATTTAATCAATCCAAAGGTTAACTCTTACAGTATACGAAATATAAAGTTTATTTACATTCTACTGGCATGTATATGTTTTAAGGAATTTTGCTTTGATATGTCTTTAAGATTTTAAAAGTACACTGGCGGCAAAAAAGCTATTTAAGCGTCCGTGAACAGTTGGTTAGTGAGTTCTGATGAAACCCTGTGTTAATGGGTGAAAGCGCTTAACTCTGCATTGATTTATTTGTATTTTCGTATTTTCGTATTTACGTGTTGTTCGTGTTAGTCACGGAATAAAACTTGGAATTATTTCATCTGCACTATTGTATTTTCTTGCTGTTTGAGCCTGTTATGGAACAAATTTTGTAGACTTTGCACTCGTACAGCTGTTGGTGGATGTTTTGAAAATACGGTGGGATTTATATTCTGAATCCTCGTTTTTGGGCACTTATTGGTGTATTCGCAGTGGATTATTAGGTAGTCATCTGATTTTCGTGTCTCGTCCAACATATGACTCAGAGCAGAAACTGCACAGTCCAGTGTGTCATTCATCCTGTCCAAGGAGTCACATACACACAAATTTCATCCAGTCCCATACCTCAACATGCACCACCAGTAGTAGTCTCATAACCTCTACTGAAACCTTGATGAAACTCACCTGTGCTTCCACAGTGGACCTCTACAAATATTTGGGGGGAAACTACTTACACACTAACCTCAGGGAGAAGGCAGTAACCATTCCTTCTGGGGTCAGCTCTACTGACCCCGCTGTGTGTTCCCTTTTGCACAAGATGGCCAGGGGCAGATTCAGACATTTCCACTTGGGCCCACCATGCTACCCTCATCTACAGTGTCTCCATCAACATGTTTACTCTCTGAAGGTTCTGTGCATGCATAGCTCTCAATCTCTTTGAGCAAGAAATCTGGACAAAGCCAAAAATAATGTGGACACAAAGGTTCAAAAATAGGGGCAGATTTTAAATGTTGCTCTTATAAACTTAGAAAGTCAAAAAGGATAGCAGCTTTCACATTAGCATTAATTTTCTGAAAGGTTTAAATCTGAAACTCAAACTTCTGTCATCAATTAATGACTTTAATCCACAATGGTTTTCCAGAAAACCTCACATTTTTTGAAGAATGGACCAAAAATATGAGGCAGAAATTTGGAAACTCTGTGAAAATCTGGACAGTTGAGAGGTATGGTGTCATAGTTACATGTAGGCAGACATACTGTGTTTAAAGTGTGTGTAGAAGATGTGATGGTGACACTCCCCATGTCTGACATATCCACTGTAGCCCCAGACTGGGCCTGCTTATTCCTGCCATCATCATTGGAGGCTAAGGATCCTCCATCATCAGATGGAGTAGTTCCATAGTGCTGATGCCATACGATTCTTCAACTGTAAATACACCAAAAAGAAAAAGAAAAACAAATATTATAACTATGATCAAACAGCACAATTACTAATAAAGATAACTAAATGCAAGAAGGGTCATACCTCGTACAGGTGTTCATTGGACCTCAGTGCCATATGTACTTATACACAATACATGAGATAGGCATTATAAGCATTCATGTGACTAAAAATGCAAATGGTGGACTTGGGAAAGGTAAAATGACATACCTGGTACATCACTTGTGGAAATCCTCTGGAGTCTATTAATTTCTGCCCAACATCGAGCATTCCACTGTGAAACTCAAATGAAGTGTCAGTGCCCCTAATTGATACCAGACACTCCTTTGTCTTGGTAATCAGTGGTACAGTAGACTGTCCACAACCTTTAGCCACCCTCTGTTCCCATGCCACAGTCTCTGATGATGGCCTTATGTATCATATCACTGGTCCTATGTCAGACCACTTTATAATTATGGCCATGACCACTGACAGCATTCACTTAATTGACCATCTGCTTCCAGTACATCAGTGAGCTGTCCATCATAGAGATGGAGGGCCTGTAGTATGACTTCATTCTCAGTCTCTGAAAATAAGGCTTGTACAAGTGTGTGCCCTTAATAGCCATCTTCTTAGAAGGCATTACTTGTTGGTATGTAATAAAAAAATGCATAGCAAAAATATTGGTAGTACACCAAAAATGTAACAATTACAGAAATATATACCGGTACCTCTTGTAGATCAATTTGTGTATGTCTCTTTAAGAAGCAATCCAAGGGCTTGTACAAGTGTATACATACTGAGCACGTGCAAGTCTGACTGCCACTTTGTAGTAAGCTGCTGGGATGTAAGCATGTGTGCATGTAAGGTCTGTCTGTTAATAGGTTTGTTTATATTTACTGATGCTGCTATCCATCTTGATGTGTTTTATATAATAAAGCATCTTAAACAAAACTACCCCACCTGTTTCATCTTCTATGTGTAGAGGGACGAGTGACATGGTGTCAGAAGTGGCATGGTTGAAATGACTTATGGCCAGAAAGAACTCCAATTTCTTTACCTTGAATTCGAGAGGCATCTAGCTATGGTTGGTGGAATATATAGAAGTGGACCATCCTTGCTGCATGTATAATTTGCAAAACAGGTCAGATACAGATTTCTAATGTTAAAACTTACTCAAACTATTTATTATTCACAAAATATGATACAAAGCATACAGAATGCTCTAAATGATGTTAAAATAAGTCAAAATGTCCAATATTGTTAGAAATATGCAAATTACTATGAAAAATGTTTGAAATAAAGTCCTAATTGCATAAAACAAATAAAATGCATAAAATAAAGAGAAACAACCAAATTTTTCACAAAGCACATATTTTTAACATTAACTGAGGCTATCCGAGTTATCAGAGGTGTATGAAGTGTTTGCATGCTTGTGCAGTGTTACAGTAAAGTTATTTTGCAAAATACAACCATTTCAGAGCATATTTTGTAATAGTGTTTTGAAGAGTTTATTGTATATTAGTGTGTTACTGCAAGATACAGAGAGGCAACTTGTTTGTATATAATTACAAGGCCATATTTTCAGTTTGTTTGGGCATACTTTGTCTGCATGGCTGAAGGATTTTGAAAACCTGGCCCACTAATGTTTGATAATAATATTGCAGAGAATTGGAGAGTGTTTGAGCAAGAGTATAACATTTTCATCCAGGCTGCATTTTCTGATAAAGATGACCATACAAAGGCATTTATTCTACTTAATTTATCTGGGTCAGAAGCCATTGAAAGGGAATGTTTATTTGAGTATGTACCTGTTATCTTTGCTGGACAGGGGGAAAACCATCATATTGTTGTACAGGATGAGTCAAGGGAGGACCCTGAGTGCGTAAAATGTAAGTTTAGAGAAATATGTAAACCCCAGACCAACATTACAATGGAGAGGCACTTATCATACAGAAGGGATCAAAAGCTAGGTGAAACGTTTGCAGCATATATAACTGACTTGAGAAACAAGGCTAAAATGTGCAGATTTGATGATTTAAGGGATGAGTTGATAAAGGACAGACATGTGTGTGGTATTAAAGATGATACTGTGAGAAAGATTTTGCTTTGTGACAGTGATTTAGCTTTGAATAAGGCCATTGAGATTTGTCAGATATATGAGCTCACAGAAAAACACACTGATATGCTTACAAATGACAGAGGCATGTTTCCAGTAACTTTTAAAGCTCACGATGATAGCATGCAACACGTGGTTAAAAGAAACAGGTCCAGGCACATGGCATCAACTGTAGCCCCTGCAACACTCACAGGTAAACCCCAGAGTTTTCTAGCAGGTTCCAGAATTTGCACAGTGAAGCATAAGAGTGAGTCAACAAAGTCAAAGCATAGGCCTCAACCTAATTTTATTATCAACTGTCGTAATTGTGGTAATAGTCAGGAATCTAAAAGAAAGACATGCTTAGCTTTTGGTCAACAATGCCACAAATGTAATAAGTGGAATCATTTCAAAATATTTTGTAAATCAAAGGGCACTTGTTCTTTTACTAAAAGGGAACATTTTAAGAAATTAGTTGATCAGTTAGAAAGCCATTACCCAGGGTCTCATACTTTTTATGTTGATCGTGTGTCAATACTTAGTGAAACAGTCAATGCAGTTGATTTATGGGCCAAGAATGATGTATTTTGTACTGTTCAGATAAATGGCAAACCCATAGAGCTCAAAGTTGATACTGGCTCAAAGTGCAATGTTATGTCTATAGAAACATTTGCTAGAGTATGTGCTGGTGAAAGCTTGATTTGACAAAGTGTGTGAAGCGTGTAGCTTATAGTGGTGAGGAGATTCAAAAGGAAAGCTCAGTAATGTTTTCATGTTACTCTGCTGGGAGAAGCTACAGCTTATTATTTTATGTGATGAAGAGGCATGTCCAGTCATTATTATGCCTCAGAGACAGTTTGAAAATGAGACTGCTTTCATTTAACATGGAAGTCCACTATGTTAGCTTAAAAGACCACTACTCTAATTTTGCCCAGTCTATTTTTTCTACCTGTTCTGATCTTTTTGAAGGCAAACTAGGCAAGCTTCCAGTTGTGTACTCCATGATGTTAGACCCAGATGTCAGTCCAGTTATCAGGCTCACCAGAAGAGTTCCAATAGCTATGCAGAGCAGAGTTAAAGTCAAACTAGACAAAATGGCACAACAAGGTGTGATTTGTCCAGTTGGTTCATCTACCACAACTGAGTGGGTATCTTCCATGGTGGTAGCACATAATAAAAGCTCAGTTGACATCAGAATATGTATTGACCCATGAGATTTGAACAAGGCACTAAAAAGACCTCATCATGCAATGAGCACAGTCGAGGAAGTCACAGCTCTAATGCCAAATGCCACTGTTTTTCAGTATTAGATGCAATGAGTTCATTTTGGCAAATTTTGTTAGACAAGAAGTCTTCATTGCTAACTACTTTTGGAAGGTACAGATTTCTGAGAATGCCATTTGGGATAAATTCTGCAAGTGAAATCTTTCAGCATGTAATGGAGCAAATTTCTTCTGGGTATCCTTGTGCTATTATAGTAGACGACATGCCGGTAGGAGATAATGATGATGAAGAGCATGACAGGAACCTCAGAAAAGTTCTGGAAAGGGCACATAAAGTGAATCTTAGGCTGAATCCTCAGAAATGGAAATTCAGGCTATGAGAAGTCACTTATGTTGGTAATTTATTTACCAGTTCAGGCTTATTACCAGACCCTTCTAAGCAAACAGCCATTCTCGAGATGCCAGCTGCAGTCAATGTTCAAGCCTTGCAACATTTTCTTGGTATGGTTAAATACCTAGGCAAGTTCATTCCAGACTTGAGTCAAATATCAGTACTACTCAGAGAGCTAACATGTAAAGATGTATCTTGGTCTTGGTTAGAGCAACACCAGAGTACATTTGATGTCCTGAAACAGAGAATTGCCAGTCCACCTACTCTCAGATACTATGACATCCACAAGCCAGTTAATCTTTCCTGTGATGGTTTGAAATTTGGTCTTGGTGCAGTCATTCTACAAGAGAGTCAACCTGTTCCTTATGAATCCAGAACTCTTACCCAAGCTAAATACTCAGAGAAAGAGCTTTTGGCAATTGTGTTTGCATGTTCCAAGTTCCATGATTATGTTTATGGTAGACCAATTCAGATCGAAAAAGATCATCAACCTCTAGTCACTATTTTGAGAAAGCCCATGCATACAGCTCCAGCCAGATTGCAATGCATGATGCTGATATTGCAAACGTATCATTTTAATGTTGTTTACAAGAAAGGCAAACTTTTTTATCTTGCTGACATGTCACCCAGAAGTACCACTAAACAGCATGAGAATAAGAGATTTGATTTTGAAGTCATGGAGGTGAGAAATTTTTCTTCCACATATTTTGATGAGCTTAGAGATCACACAGCCACAGATCCAGTTTTACAAAAACTCAACCACTTCCTCAAAGAAGGATGGCCATCAAAGTAACTTAGTTCACCTCCAGAAGTACAACCTTATTTTCCATACAGAGATGAGATTTTGTCAGACAATGGTATTGTCATGAAAGATCCTAAAGTATTTGTTCCAATGTCCATGCAACAAGAGTACATTACTATCTTGCACAGAGGTCATCTAGGAGCGCACTACCAAAAGAAGGGTGAGAGGACTAGGATTTTGGCCTTCTATGTCACAAGATATTGACAGAGTACTTTCCTCTTGTTCTGTGTGTAAGAGTACAAAGCCACATCATCAGAAAGAACCACTTCAGCTAAACCAGATTCCTGAACTACCTTGATTGACAGTAACCACAGATATTTTCGAGAGGAATTATTTGGTGTTACTAGACTCTTATTCCAATTGGTTCAAGGTGGACCTACTTCCAAATCTAGCATCCACTACAGTCAATAGAAGATGAAGCATCATTTTTCATTCCATGGTAGTCCATACAAAGTTATTTCTGACAATGGCACACCATTTATAAACCAACAGTTCAAAAGATTTGCCAAAAGAGTGGGACTTTACTTGTCATGAGTAGCCCTGAGTATCTGCAGTCAAATGTTTTGGCAGATCATGCAGTTCAAAGTGCAAAGCAGTTACTAGAGAAGTCGAAACAAGACAATAGTGATGTTTTCCTAAATCTCTAGAATCCCAGAAACATTTCTCGTGATAAACATATTGGTTCACCTGCTCAGAGACTTCTGTCAAGACAAACCAGAACCATATTACCCATCAGTAGTCAATTGTTCATTCCACAAGTCAAGAACAACAGGTTAGTGAAAGCCAGTCTGTTGAAGAAGCATTTAATCCAGAAGTCCTATTATGATAAGTCCAGCAAACCACTCAATCCATTATGAGAGGGAGAAGTAGTAAAGATACAAATGTTCAGAGGTTATGATCGGATTGGAGTTGTGAAGAACATCTGCCCAGAGCCGAGATCATACATTGTGGAATCACAAGGAGTTGACTTTAGGTGGAATTTAAAGCATTTGATACCAGTGTCTGAGCCTATACCACAGCATACAACCTGTGAGAAAGACTCTTTATCTCAGGATGAGTTTTCCAGTGTTCCAGTTCCTGAAGAAGTTAAAGAGAATATTCCTGTTCCTGTGATGAATCCCGAAGTTCCTGACATGAGTTGTTCACTGAAGACTGTCCCTGTTGCTAAGCTCAGTCCTGATTGCTATGTTATGAGATCTGGTCACATCTGCAGACCATGTTCTAGATATACAACAACTAGGACATGAACATTGTGCTTGTTTCTAAATGTCTATATTGATGCATGTTTAACTGCAATGTCATTTTAATTAAGGGCAATATTTTTTTAAGAGGGAGGATGTAGATCAATGTGTGTATGTCTCATTAAGAAGTTATCCAAGAGCGGCAAGTGTATAAATACTGAACATGTGCAAGTCTGACTGCCATTTTGTAGTAACCTGTTGAGATGTAAGCATGTATGTATGTAAGGTCTGTCTGTTAATAAGTTTGTTTACGTTTACTGATACTGCTATCCATCTTGATTTGTTTCTATGTAATAAAGAATCTTAAACGAACTACCCCGCCTGCTTCGTCTTCTACGTGCAGAGGGATGAGTGGCACCCCTCATATGATACCTTACTAGAGCCTAAAACAGACACAGTTGTAACCTACTAAAAGAGAAACTAGCACTGTGATGTCCAAATGCCTGTGACCCCCTTAAAAAATAAACATTTAACAAGAGCAGGAGGGTTTGCTTATTAGACACAATCCCCTAAGCACAGCATCATCATCATCATCATCAACCCCCTTTTTTCGCAGTTTTCTACATGGGCTTAGGGTATCATGTTAACTTTCTCCAACTATCTCAATTCAGTGCCAAACTCCTGCCTTCTTCAAAACTCATGTCTGCCTGTCGCAGATCTTCTTTCACACAATCCATCCACCTCTTAGCTGGATGTCCTCACTTCCTCTTACCTTCTTTCTGTGTGTCCCAACTCTTCCTCACCAGATTGTCTTCTGTTTTTCTACATATGTGCCCAAACCATCGTAATCTGTTCTCTTTGATCTTTTCTACAATTGGAGCTACTACCTAAGCACAGCAATACTACTAAAATAGAACACATGCAACCTAAAACTCGCCGTTACACCACTTGCACACACAACCAAAAACTCGCAGGCACATCAAGTGTACACACAGCCTAAAGTCGCAGTCACATGTGTACACACAACATAAAAGTCGCAGTCACACCAGGTGTACACACCACCTAAAACTCACAGTCCCACCAGGTGTACACACAACCTAAAACTTGCAGTCAAACCAAGTGTACACACACCTCTAAACTCACAGTCACACCAAGTGTACACACAACTTAAAACTCGCAATCACACTAGGTGTACATACAACCTAAAACCTGCAATCACACCAAGTGTGCACAATGTACACACAACCTAAAACTTGCAAACAAGTGTACACACAACCTAAAAATCACAGTCACATCAAGTATACAAACAAACTAAAACTCGCAGTCTCACCAGGTGTACACAAAACCCTAAAATTCGCAGTCACACCAGGTGTACACACAACCTAAAACTTGCAGTCAAACTCAGTGAACACACAACCTAAAACTTGCAGTCACACCAAGTGTACACACAACCTAAAAATCACAGTCACACCAAGTGTACAGACAAACTAAAACTCACAGTCACACCAGATGTACATAAAACCTAAAATTCGCAGTCACACCAGATGTACACAAAACTTAAAACTTGCAGTCACACCTAATGTAAACACAACCTAAAACTTGCAGTCAAAGCAAGTGTATACACATCCTAAAACTCAGTCACACCAGGTATACACACAACCTAACACTCGCAGTCACACAAGGTGTACACAAAACCTACAACTCACAGGTACACCAAGTGTACACACAACCTACAGATTTGCAGTCAAACCAAGTATACACACAACCTAGAACTTGCAGTCACATCAAGTGTACATGACCTAAAACTCGCAGTCATTATCATCAATGCCCCTTTTCCCATTTTAAATGGGGTTGGGGTATTTCATCAACTACTGCAACTTCTTTGATAGTCATGTTTGGTTCGGTATCTGTGTTTGCTTTTGCCTTCTTCCTGTCTCTCCCAAATCTGCTTTAATAAATTGTATTCCATTTCCTGAACATTTGACCAAAGCATTGTAATTTGTGCTCTTTAACCTTTTCTGTTAGTGGGGCTAATTTGGCTTCTACACTGATGTCCTCATGTCTTCATCTGTTACACAGTATACATCCTACTGCACATCTCAGGTACTTTATATCTTCTCAAACTTCCTCAGCTGTTCTGTCTTCACTGCTCAAGATCCTGTGCCATATAGAAACACAGGCCACACTCTATTTTGTATAACTTGCGTTTTAGCTTATTTGGCATTCTTCTGTCACATGTTGCTCCTTGCAGGTGGCCACAGCCCATCTGATTCATGCTTTGACTTCCTTATTCAGATTTCCCTGGCTCCTCACCCTCACCTCCTAGATACTCAAAACCATTAATGTCTTCCACTGTTTTCATTATATCTCAGTTTTAAGCTTCTTCTGATTTCCCCATTTACTGCCACAACTGCTGCCTTGTTCACAGGTTCATATATACTTATTAGGCTACTGGTGTGTGAGGATCTTAAGAAACCCAGCCTTGCATTCCCATGATAATTACTAGTGCTTATATTTTGCAATACAAAAACAAGGACAGGCTGATCATCCATGAGGGCAAGTGGTGCTAAACTGGAGTCAGTTTGCATGTACCCATCCATTCATACAAATTAAATTGAATAGAGTAATAGAAATAACTCTGCTTTATGTGGAGCAGAAGACAGATCCATAGAACAGTGTTAATTTTGCAAAGAAACTGATGCTTCTTGAGCAGGTGTTTATGATATGAGACTTGTGAATGTGTACTAACTCTGATAGAATAGGTTTGGATGAAGTTCTTTAAGGAAGACAGAAATAACCTCTGGGTAGCACATATTAATCTGAGAAAAAAGGCAAGGCTTTGAGTCAATCTGCACAGTTTTAGGACCTTGATTCTTTTAGTGAGAAAGCACTGATCATTCCATTTGTTGCAGATATTTGGACAGGTACATACTGAACAGGTATTTGTACTCAATGATCAGCCTAATGAGTGCTGAGTACAGTGGCAGAATTACATCCCTGGCTCTGGACACCATAACCTTAGATAGAAGTTGTTCAATAGGGTTGCCACCTATCAGTTTTTTCTGGACTATCCAGAAATCAAATTGATTCTCCAGTAGTCCACAAAACACTGTACAAACTCGGGTATTTTGTTTCAAAAAAGGAAACAAGATTATCAGAGTTTGTTGTTGGCTGATTTACTATGTTTTTTTACAGAAAACCATAGTAAATCATTGAAAGCAGGCATCAGGAATGGAAAACAGGACATTCCCACCCACTGATGTCACAGTGACATCACAAAATGGGTGGAGCAGGTGTGGGAGATGGGACAGGAATGGGCGGTGTTGAGGTGATGCGAGGGGTGTAGCCTTACTCTGGTTTTAGCCACAGTGAAAGGTGGCAACCCTAATGTGCAAAGAAAAAGGATTGCTTTGCAATGGAGGACATATGGTGATAAAAGGACAGTTCATTGTTGACATAGATTCTTAGAGCTCTAACTATGGGATCAGTTTTTAGGAATATGTTAGGACAGGCTATCTTGTAGGATTTTAATGTCCTTTGGGGAGTTTATGATCATACAGGTTTGCTCTTATCTGCATATTTGCCAGTCTCACCCCCATGACAATAGCTTTGACCTCTGAAAAGCAAATGCCAAAGGGAAGTGTCCCAAGGACTAAACCTTGGGGACATTGTTAGTAACAAGTTTTTTGGAGGAGGTAGAGCTTCCCACCCTAATTTTCTGGGTTCTGTTTGTGAGCTAATTTGCTATCCAGCATGTTATATAGGGTTAACATTTATCTGAGATTGTTTAGCTACTATGCCTAAGTATGGGATGGTGATGACCACCTTTATGAGGTCCACATATGCAGGTATACTGATTTGCCCTTGTCTATTGCCACATTGATGTTTTTTGAAGAAACTAACCAGATTATGTAGGCAATACTTGCCCTTGATGAATCCCAACTGAGATGGGTCAATAGTCTGATTGTTGCTGCTAGGTTCATAGGTAGGTACTAGGCTATTGGCCCTAGGTCCTATATAAGCCTAGCCAAAAGGTACCCTGGCTTTCGCCACCCACGAAAATAATTTTCCTGTGCCCCTGTCGAGCAGAGCCACAGAAGTGATCCCCGGGGAGAATTTCCTATCTCCCATCCAATCAAGATGTTTCTTGAAGAGTGTTAATGAGGAGCTTTGTTTGATATAGATAGGTAGTTTGTTCCAGAGTATGAGAAGTCTCTGGGACAGGAATCTATCCCTCCAGCATGTTCTGTTTATTGTGGTGACAAGGTTTAGGTCCCTAGAGCATGTAGCTTGGAGGGATTGGGATTTCTTTAAGTGGAGCATGTCCAACAGCTCTGGGTCTGACATAGCTTTGTTTGTTAGGCAGAGATCGCCTCTGAGTAGGCAATATGCAACAGAGTAAAGCTGGAGTTTTTTGAGATGGTCTGCATAGGGCATCTGTTTGAGGCTGGTAATCCTCTTTGTGAGGTACTTCTGCAGCCTTTCCAGTTGTTGTAGATGTCTTGTGAGGTACATACCAAAAGGGGTGTTGTACTCTATAATGGGTCTAATGAGTGATGAGTAAAGGGGGACAATGACCTCTTTTTTCCTGGATGGGAAACCTTTTTGTGATGAGGTGTGCCACGTAGAAGGATTTCCTGACTACTGTAGCGATGTGATTATCAAAGGAGAGACTACTGTCCATCTGTGTCCCATGATGTCTTATCACACTTTCGGTGTTAAGTAGACTACCGCCTATGTGGTAGTTCGTGGGTACAGAGTTTTTACCAAAAGGGATGACAATGCACTTTTTGGCATTGAGCTTGAGGCCAAGGCTTTGACACCAGGCATGTGTCTCAGTGAGGCCCTTTTGTAGGATGTCCACATCGTTAGGAGTTTTGATTATGGCTCCTAGTTTGCAGTCATTGGCTCACTGAACCATTTTCCATCTATATAGAAAAACAACTGAGACCCATATTGGATATTTCTAAGACTATGCTTGCAGATTCTAAGCACTTTCCATGGGATTTATTTTCATTTACTAGTCAAAATGTATTATCCAGTGAGTGTCTTTTGGTTATGTTAGATGTAACTTCCTTGTTTATGGTCATCCCTAACTTAGAGGGTTTGGATTTTGTTAAGGCAATTTTACATGAACATAGCTCATATACTAACATACAGACTGATTTGGTCTGTTTGTTCATTGAGTTAGCACCTGAAAATAACATGTTTCTTTCTGATCGGACATATTGTTTACAAACAGCTAACATAGCTGTGGGCACTTCATGTGGCAATAGCTACTCCAATATACTGTTAGTTCAATGGGAGAATCAGTGTGTTCTCACTGTTTCCTGATTTTCTCAACATATTAACTTTTATCATTGCTTTGTTGATGATATTTTTATAGATAAGATAGAAACTATCTTAACTTGCAACATTTACTGCATATACTGTTGATAATCAATATCTTGTTATTGTATTAAAGCCAACAACCTGTAATGTTGTTTACTATTGCTGCAACTTTGTATCGCTATTTATGATGTACTTGATGTAGAGCTTTTCTCCCCGGGCATCCACTGAAAAAGGACCTGCGTCCAGTCAGAATTTCCCGGTAAACAAATGCAAATAAATAAATGTTGTGGTCCAGTTTTGTGAGTAATTTATTAAAATTTGTTAAGTATCTTCCTACTACTACCTCATTTTTTAAGTTTTCCTTTAAATATTCTATGACCTGCATTGATATATTTTAGATATTAAAGTCACTATCATTAGAGTGACTAGGTCTCTGTTCCTGTTGTTTGAAATGGGCCTATATAGGAAAGATTGTGATAGGAATACTCTTCTGCACAGAAAAAAAAACATGCATCCTAACCACACCTTTAGAAATGTGGTTAAAGGCCAGGACATGCATATGTCAAGATTCAATGCTTACCAAAGAGGTTTTCAGAATGACTTGGAAAAGCTTTAGTGCAGCCATATAGACAGAGGCTATAGAAGCAACTAAACTCGAACCTCTCTCATATCGGACAACTTAGAAATAGCAGAGCCAAACCTTATTTTTCTTTCTGCCTCAGTCAACAAGAGAGGGGAGTAAGTAAGATTACGCATGTATCAGTCCCTTTATTTTATACCAGTAATGTTAATTTAGTCTCTGACATTTTTAGAAACATTGGCGAGTTCTTTTAACAAATGATAGAATTCACAAATTAGTAGGGGTCACAACACATTTTTGTTTTAAAAATAGAAAATCCCTGAAAAGACTTCTATGCTACCCTGGTGGCCAGATTGAGTCTATATCTCAGAAAGATGGAGCAGACACATTTCCATGTTGAAGGTGCAACTTTTGTGACTTTCTAGGCAGCAGTAATTGCTTTATACACCCTGATTCAGAAGTTAGATATGAATTTAAGGTCAGGACCGATTGTAGCACCAGAAATTTAATTTCTTTATCTTATTGGTTTGAATGGAATGGTTTCACTGAAACCTGTTTTGAAGTCCTGCAGTTTAAACAATAATTGGGTTTTTAAGCTGCTATACCTTTACGAGCTTTATCTATATGTGATACTAGTTTGCCATTATGTATCAGTTACAGAATTTCTTTGTGCTCTTTTCTGATTGGATATAGAGTACTTGAACTTTGCTTCTTTATTGGATGTTGTATATTTATTGTATCTTGTTTTAATTTCTTTATATGGTCTGAAGAAGTGACCATGTGGGTTGTGAAAGTGCTAATCATTTATTAAAAGTCAATTGTTTTTAAGTTTTAGCCATGTGTTGGTGTATTTTTTTTTTATTTACTTCATTTCTGATTGGTGTTGCATTGCTTGTCCATTTGTGTAGGTTTTTTTCTTTTTATTTATGGTCTAAAATCAGATGAAATAAGCGCTCACTTTCTTTATCATTAGTATGAGCACAACATGTTAGAATTCTATATACTTGTTCTTTCCATTTTAAATCCACAATGATTAATCTTCCCATTTTTACTAAAGTTACATCTAATATCTTTATCATATTTCCACAGAATATGGCTATTCCAGAATATCTCTCATTTTCCAAATTGCAGATTGTCTTTACTTCTCATAGTTTCTCTGTCTATTCTTTTTCTTCATTTGTTAAGAATCTTTTGTCTTCTAAACTAATTACATCTACATCACATTTATTATACCACTTCAAAGTCCTTATTCTTCTTAGTATATTCTTAGTACTATTCATATTTACAGAAAGCACTCTAAATTTTTAATTTCCACTTTACCCTAGATTTATGGTTTAAAGGTTCATAGCTAATTACTAGGCTAGCAACCCTTAATAGGCCATTCTAATCCTAGCAAATTTCCCTTCAAAAGGTGAGACTCAAACACTGCACCCTCTGTTTAGGGGTTAAACACTTTGATCATCATACCAACCCCCAACCGTTAACTGTATATATTCTTTTTCATCCACTTCTTTTCTTTTTTCCTTTGGAACATGTCCCTTTAAATTTTCTTTTTCTTTCTTTTACCCACTTTTACCAATAGATTTTTTTTCTCTTTTGCAACCTCCCAAATTATGTCTTCTTCATCACTTATTTCAATGCTGTCTTCTATGTCCTCTTTATTATTTATTTTTTTCTTCCATTTCTACTATGTCTATAATTTCTTGTCCTTGTTCATTTTTCTCTTTCTTTTTCTTTTCCTTTCTCTTATTTTAATTTTACAATCCATTCATAAATGTCCAATTGTGTTACATTTATAGCATTTCAGGTCACATTTTTGCATCATGTCCCATTTCCTCACAAATATAATATTTTCTTTTATCACAGTTACTTATCAAATGTCCTTGTTTTCCAACACATGACATGTTTTGGGTTATCCCCAGTATTTTATGACACCTCTATTCCCCTACACATCTATCATGCTTTGAATATTTATATATTTTTTATTTCTATTTTAAATACAATATTGCAGTCCCATCAGCCAGTCCATAAACCCTTTTATCATTAACTTTTTGGAATGTTCTGTCCTTCTTTACATAACCCCCCAGATTTACTATTCTCCCATGCAGGACTAGCTTAGTCCTGCACAGAAGCAGCCGTTGAGGAGCAGGATGGCAGCGTGCCATGCAAATTAATGAAGGCACACTGCCTGAGCTCCTAATCTTACACTGAGCATGTAAGAGTGCAGGAGGCACGTCTGAGAGCAGAGCTCTCAGAATATACATGCCCCTGCAATGAAGAACAGCAGACAAGTCCTAAAAGAATGAGCGAGACCGCTCATAGGTGTATGCATACCCCCAGCAACATTAGCCCATGTGTAAAAGAGCAATAGTGAAAACAAACACTATAAAGATATTTTATTTATTTTTTTTTATGAAACAGATTAAATGTAATGATAGGTGCGTGGGTTTGCTCATTGCTTACCTATAGTTAATGCAGCTTAAATAGCAGAAGAGGATAAAAAGCAAGATATATGCAAATGAAGCAGTACAGCAATAGTAAAGTGGTCAGAGCATTCGCCTTGTGAGCTGTCATTCCCGGTTCGAGTCCCACTGGAGTATATTCAATTTTCCATGTCAAATCACTTTATGACCAATATTTTAGTTGCATAACCTACTACATAACATATATTTGTGAAATGGAGTACTGTATTAAATGCAGATGTGAGGTGTCAGTGTCATAATGTTGCAAAGTCCACAGATAATACATGTGTCCCAAACAGTATATATACACAGGAATCAGGGATACAAATGGAAGGTAAAATGTGTAATGAATGATAACTCCATACAGCTTCTAAATCCCCTATCTTCCCAAGAACCATTAGACATTACTATCTAAATTAGTGCAATGGTAAGCAGGAGTAAGTACTAGTAAGCAAATATAAGCACTATTAAGAAGTAGTAAGTGAGAGTAAGCATATGTAAGCACTAGTAAACAGATTTAAGCCCATTTGCATGGAGGTAAGCAATGCGCATACAGGTTAAACAATATTGAAGCTAACTCTTTGTAAGCATATTTAACCGAAGGTTAGCATTTGTTACCCTCATGCAAACCCACACAAACCGACTTGCAAGTGCTCAAAAGTGCCTTAATCACTCTGTATCCAACAGCCGCTGTTCTGCCCAGCAACAAAAAAAAAAAAACAGCCTTTGCAGGTCTTGAACCCAGGACCCTATACACTACAGTGAGAGTAGTGAACCACTAAGCCATCGCAGCAATAAATAAAACTGAGGTATCACCAAACTAATCCTCACTATAGTAAAACCAAACTGAACATGTGAAAGAATCTATATATACCTACTACATAACATAAGTATGTGAACTGGAGTACTGAAGTAAGCCCAGATGTGTTGTGTAATTGTAATAAGAGTGTTGAAGTCCCCTGTTAAACACAAGAACCCCATGCAGTGTACATACACATGAATCATGGATACCAGACATATATATAACATATGATGAATAATAAATAATTGCCAAAAAGCAAATGCAATGCAAAGTAAATATTAAATAATGCTAAGCATTGCACAGGACAGCTTAGTAGGTGTAAGCAATGTGTAGGCCAGCTAACTCAAGTTGCCCATTGGTATACCCCTTTAAACAATGCCAACCTTAGGTAAGCAGGTTTGCCCATAGCTTAGCTTTTTCAAAACCGTCCCATTATGGTAAAGAGTGGGAAATCAGCCCTACTTAAACCCAACAGGGGGGAATATATCTCATAACTGGTTGTAGCTTCCCCTTGCAGGCACCATGTCAGGAATGGGAGAGGGAGTGTGCTTTTGGGCACAGCGCTGGGGCACCCAGGAGTCCAGAGTCACGGCAGGACTACTTGTCAAAGACCATGAGCAGACACTGCTGCAGGGCCAGTACCAGGGTTCCCAATATAAAGCAGAAGCCTGGGACTGCCTCACCCATGATCTCACCAGTGCCACTGGCATACCCCAAACTGGTGAACAGGTCAGGCATCACTATGCTGACTTGAAGCAGCGAAAGGGGGATCTCTTGGATCAGTGGCTCCAAGAGGCTAGGAGGACAGGCCAAGTCCCAGTAGTGTATAAGTATCAGTCCACTACCTGTTTAATAATTGCCAGGTCATGTATATTATGGATAGGTATGGCTAAATATTCCTCTTATGTCCTTCACAGTGGCAAGTGAGCAGGATGTGAACCAGGAGGCTCATGGCTGTCGTTTGGAGAGATTGTGACACGAGGCAGGTTAGTAATACTCTTGCATGTACTGTCATAGGAAATAAATCTAACTGTATTAGTAAGTCAATTGCCTGTAGAAAACCTGTATTTTTTAAGACTAGTACTGCATACACCAGAGACTATGGCAGGAAGAATCTTGTATAGGTTGTATGTAAATAAAAGCATAATAGCCTGACAATAAATGTCTAACTGCTGTACTGCATGTGTTTACTCCGGTATCATATAGTAATGTAGAATTGCAATCACTTAATAGTACTATTGTATTAAGCACTGTTACCCACACTGTGCAACATAAATATAAAATGTGTAGGAATGTCTGTATATCACTGGTGTAATTCCCAGAGGTCAGCTAGTACTACTGGGAGAGACATAGACAGATAACAGTGAAAAGATGGACAACAAAATCCAAATTGCACACATAACTGAGCCATGAACTGTTGTATTTTTAGCACACACAGCCATGGTTCAAATCCTGGGAGTGGTAGTAGTCTGCATAGAGAATCATACCCCACAACTGTACAGATATGTCCAGAATGTCCAGTAAATTGGCCCATATCTGCTTCCTGTCACTGTGTCCCCCTGGGAAATCAGTGGGATGACCCCAGACATATAGGTTGCAAAGAAGAAATACAACTGATTGTCACACATCTATAATAACCAACCTGTCACTCTAGCAACTCCCCAAACAATTATGAGAGTAATAAGCCAAGTATGTCCCATCTACACCCCCATGTTTCCAAGTTGTAACCAGAGTGTGTACAGTAGCAGAGTGAGATGTAAGTACATAATACTAATGTAAAACTGGTACTTTGTGTGGCAACAGTCAGGTGGTGCTAACAAACATTGCTCCCACAGGTCTGTCAGATATGAACACTGTGCCAAGAAATGAAAGAGTGATACCCTGTACTGGTACTGTTTACTTTGGTATTGTATGGCATTGTTAGTGTTGCAGTTGCCCTGAATAATGAGGTATTACTCATCACTGTCACTCACACTCTGCTACATAATATAAATGTCTAGGAAATCCTGTATAAGAGTGATGTAATGCAAGGTCAGAATATAAAACCACAGGAGAATTATACACAGAAATCAGAAAAGAGATATATACAGCAATATCCATATAACACACACAACTGTGATGGACAGTGTTTTAGTGTTAGCAGACACAGCCATGGCCTGAATCCTGGGAGTGGAAGTAGGCTGCATACAGAATTATACCCCACAACTGTACAGATATGGCCAGAATGTCCAGTATATTGGCCCATATCTGCTGCCTTTCACCCTGTCCCCCTGGGAAATCAGTGGGGTGATCCCAGATGTTTAGGCACCAGACAGGAAATACAACTGATTGTCACACATCTATAAAAACAAACCTGTCACACTAACAACTCTCCAAAATGTTATGAGAGTATTAGGCCAGGTATGTCCCATCTACACCCCCATGTTGTCAAGCTGTGACGAGAGCGTGTACAGTAACAGAGTGAGATGTAAGTGCATAATACTAATGTGAAATCTGGTACTTTGTGTGGCAACAGTCAGGTAGTGCTAACAAACATTGCTCCAACAGGTCTGTCAGATACGAACACTGTGCCTAGAAATAAAAGATTGATACCCTGTACTGGTACTGTTTACTCTGGTATTGTATGGCATTGTGAGTGTTGCAGTTGCTCTGAATAATAAGGTATCACTCATCACTGTTACCCACACTGTGCTACATAATATAACTGTCTGGGAAATCCTGTATAAGACTGTTGTAAGTCACTAAAAGTTGAAGAGGGCAATAATCTACATACGTCCCGGTACACCTGCATGTGGTCAAGACATGGCTAGAGTCTGTACAAAAAGAGATGGACAGGTATGTACATGACATCAACCTGGAATCTGGGAGTATGTGTAGAAACAGTGTTAATAAACAATTCCTCCACAGTTATCCCAGGTAAGAGGTGTATACAGCAGGTAAAACCAGTCCATGGATATAGTTGTTGACAGCCATATCACTGTCCAAACTAAGGCAATAGGGTAATGTAGTAATACATGTAAGGTACAAATAACAGCACTGACTAGGAAAGTAATGCAAACTACAGGAATATACTAGTTGTTAATTGACATCTTTCTCCCCCCACCACCATATCTCCAACAATACACTAAATACCCACCTCAATTGGTACGTGATGGCTTCACTGTCATTTTGGGACATATGTCCTATTGTTTGATAATTATTTAAATCTGTTTCTATGTATGCATGGTGCCATCAATGTACCTGCATGCTGTGGTTATTACCACTCTGGTCCCATATATGCATGGGTTACATTTGCTATACAACTGTTCCATATCTGGTGTCTGGGTTAATGGGAATATCTATGCATGGTGTTATACCTAATCCTGGAATGTGCTGACTATTACTAACCCCCATATGTTAATAAACCATAAATAGCATAGCACATATGGGAATGTGGGTCCCAGCGGACCCACCTGTCCCACCTCAACTGGCTGTGGCACCGGGCACCTGCACATCTGGGGCCCAACCTTGGACTTCCTCGTCCATTGGTCCTGCACCACCTTTGGGTGGAACCACCTTAGGGGATGGGGCTCAACCCCCTGGGAGCGAGCGCGGACAGGAACCTGTCATCAGTTGCCAGGTCCAGGTCGTGGTTCGTAGCGAGGTCAATCAGCAGTTTGGAGATCTGCTTCACCAGCTCGAGGGCAGCGTGTCATGACTAGAGGGTTGGCCTGGCTCTCTGACTCAGCCCTCAGTACAGTCACCTTCGAGGCTGTGAAGATGCAATGGTGACTGCCCATGGGTGGGGACCTCAGTCCCACTGCTTCCACTAGGGGGACCATGGGCTTCGGATTTCCCAACACCCCTCCCCATCAAGGTGTTTACCCACCACATGTGTCATATACCGCCCCTTTATGCACCTCGTTTGTCCTGTCTGTTAACCTACCCAACCTACCTACCCAAATATACCTACTATCCCTCCTCAACATCCCAAGCTCACCTGAAAAAAAAAAGGGCAATCTGTTTCCAGAAATAAATATCACCCCATACAAAGCTGTCCATTTTGCACACATGTCCACTGGACACATGTAATCTGGTCTAATTGGCATCACAACATATTATTGTTGTTCTCAACCCTCTATCAGGGGTTTGAGTGTCCAAATCTACCTCCAAATTCAGTGTATATGCACAGCTTTTGCTGTAGAAGAAATGGGGAACTATGGACCTTCCTTACATCCTCCTGCACATCCTTAGCTATTTTTCCCCACTGTCTTTCCCTCTTTGTGCCCCTTTTTCACCACTTTTCTATCAACCCTTTTCTCTTTTCTTTTAAAGAAATTAGAAAAGGGATAAGCAGGAGTAAGCACTTTTAAGCAGCTGTAAGCATGTTTAAGCTTGTTTGCATGGTGGTAAGCAATGCCTACACAGGTTAAGCAATTTAGAAGCTAACTGAGTATGAGAAACTGTAACCGGAAGTTAGCAATGCTTACCTCCACGCAAACCTGCTAGTGCCTTAATCACTCTGTATCCAACGGTCCTTGTTCTGCCCAGCAACAAAATAAACAGCCTTTGCAAGACTCGAACCCCAGATCCTGCACATCATAGCCAAAGTGATTTACCACTAAGCTATGTCAGACATACATATGCCTGATGTTTTTACAAACATATCATCCAGCCTAGTCATTCAACAGTACAGGAAATGTATTTAAACATATAGATGCATGTGCGTGTATATATATTTATATCTAAATAGATATAACATATCTATATATGTATATATATATATATATATATATATATATATATATATATATATATATATATATACATATATATATATATATATATATATATATATATATATATATATATATATATATATATATATATATATAAACATATATACATCTATAGATATATATGTCTATATGGGTCTATATGACTTGGTCGACAGTTCATTTGATTGACACTCATTTGGTCGACAGTTCATTTGGTCGACAGGCATTTTAGGTGGGGGGCTTCGCCCCCACTAATGTGGGGCCCCCACACCCCTAACTATATATATCAACTCCAGGGTTGCACAACATTGGGGAAGTGGGCAAATCTGCTTGTCGACCAAATGAACTGTTGACCAAATGTGTGTCAATCAAATGAACTGTCGACCAGTCAAGTCTGCCTATATATATATATATATATATATATATATATATATATATATATATATATATATATATATATATATATATATATATATATATATATATATATATATATATATAGATATATACAGACATATATCTTTAGATATAAAAGAGAAAATAACATAAACATATATGTCCACATGCACTGTTAATAGGGGTGAGGGGACCCAAACAACATACATCTTGTACATATAGATATTCACCCCCACAACTAAACACATCTGCCCTGCAATACAATACCAGCTGTTGCAAATCCCATAACCAGGACCTGACACAATATGGACATAAGATGTTAACAGTACTCCATCTCACATTTATGATGTCAGGCTGGTATCAGTAACATATCAGGTGGCACAGTCTGGCTACCATGGGAAATGTACAATGTGGAAGCAATCAACATTCCTAACATACGTATACACAGACACATATATGTTGATACATATATATATATATATATATATATATATATATATATATATATATACATATATATGTAACTACACATACACATAAAGAGATATGTATAGGAAGATGCATATGTAGAAGGTGCACACAATATGGAACAGCCACTATGCCTACAGTTGCCATCTTACCAACTGGACACTGTATGAGCCACCCATACAAATGACAATTGTTGCCTGCAACATATACCCACAGAGAGGTCAAAGTATATAACACCACACACAGGTTTGCATACATGGGAAAGCTTTATTTGTGTACTATTACAGTTGTATATGCCATGCCATATAGCTGTTTATACTCTGACATACATATAAACAGAGTAATGCAACTGTGAAACTGTTATATTGATACAGTAGTCTGGAAAGGTTGACAAATGTTGCTGTCCAGGCCAAGGCCTTCAAGTAGTACAATACTAAAGACAGACTGGGCCACAGGATAGCATTCAGTTAACAGTAAGTAATGCAGATGTATAGTCCAGCAGCCTCTAACTACACGCTGTATACAATCCCTAGGGGATAAAGACCTCAGTTGACACCATGGGATGTATCTGTTACATGACAAGGCATAACTGACAACATCACAATCACACTGACAAATAGAACAGTCTGTATGGCAGGAAACAGTAGGCCTGCATTTACGCATGGTGAATTGCATGGTAGTGTGCATCCAGATACCTTAAGGCAGCTTACCCCTGATACCCCCACATGTTGTAACAGCCTAGGTTAGTTATGGTGCATCTCCCCTATAGACTGAATAATACAGGGCCATATACCAGTGTTACATACACTAGTCTCTGGAGTGCATAAGGGCACACATGTATTGTGTAGATGAAGTCCACACATATATCTACCCAACCCCACAATATTTGTGGGGGCCACAACAGCAGTGGACTGATGGCAGGAATGGCAGCATAACATACTCACAGCCCACTACACAACAACCCCTGACAGCATGTCATATGTACAAAGCCTGGTATGTAGGTGGAGGACAGAGGCTGGAACACAGGCCCATATGTGTAATACTGTTGTCATACACTAAGCAAGTCACTGGTGTTACAGGATAGTCTGCAACATACCCTTAGTCAGGAATATGAAGTTAGAAACAGCTATGGATGTAGCCATGTACTGATAGCACTCAACACACACACACACACACACACACACACACACACACACACACACACACACACACACACACATACACACACACTGCCAGTGATATATCTGACACAAGACCTGTGTGGTGGACAGACAAAACATAATAGGAACACCTCTGGCCATCAAGTGGATAGGCCCACAGTTGAGAGCTATGCAGACAGACTGCATTCCAAGTTAAACTAGTATGTACACACAAACCCTATAACACTGGTGCTATACAATGCATGCAACAACACTACTCGCACTCTGTCTGTACTTCTGGAACCACTTACAAATATGCAGCTGGCCTGAGTGTGCAGGTTCTGTTGTAAGAGGTATTGCTACCTGCTGTCTGTAACACTGCTGCCCACACACAGGAAGGATGTCCACCATTCGGGAAAGGTAAAGGGACCATGCTCACATGATGTAGGGATTTATAGTAATTGGTTGCCATGACAGGTAGCAGGTGGAGGACATTCATTGGTGCAGAGGCCATCACCTGATCATGTGCATCACCTACAAAACCCATGCTACAATCTATTCAAAGCAGCTCAATCCATTTACTGGAGTGAGAATGAGAGAGAGAGAGAGAGATTGAAAGCCAAAAACAGACAGAAAAAACATCCAGCAAACTATCCAGAAGAGACTTCATTCCAAGAACAGGTATGTGAAGTATATATGCATGTAACTGACTGTAGTACTTGGTCCATAATAATGGGATAGATGATGTGGAATGATTTATATGTGCCATCAGATGTTGTTGTTGTAATGATGTTCAGCTGAACAACTGCTAAGGACAATAGAGTCTGTCTCTGTGGGTAGTGGGCCATACCCATTAACTGTGCAGAGCAGCACTGGCTGATAAGATGTAAGCCATCATAGTGTGTGTTGTGTAATGGGAAGTATGTATATTACTGTGGCCAATAGCTGGTGGTGGAAGTAATGCCATAATGATGGACAAGTGGGTTCCACAGCCCACCTTTTGCAGGATACTCAGGTTAACCTGTATTGTAGCATGCAGGAATGCCATAGGTGTGTAATAGGGTTACCTGCAATCTGGCTCTACATATACCCCTCTAATGTCAAGCTGTGTCCATATCTGGCACCTGTATGTGTTGTAGTAAGGCAGAACAATGCAGCTGTGCAGGAGGGCGTTGCGAGATTGTGGACCTGATGTCTGACTGCACCCCATATATAGGTATGCATGTGTGTGTGTGTGTGTGTGTGTGTGTGTGTGTGTGTGTGTGTGTGTGTGTGTATATATACTAAACATATATATATCTACACATATATAGATATATACCTATATGCACATGTCTACATATATACAAACACACACACACAAACATATATGTATGTAAATACATGCCCCCTATATTACCATCACAGTGCTGCATGCTATGTGCGAGGGAACAGCACACATAGCAATACACATACATATCTACAGCTGTCAATCTGTGCAACATGGATGGGTATGTCACATGTGAACCCCTTTTTGGGACCACATTGCCCTTGTCTGTGAAGTATGCAATGGGAATATGAGGAAGTATGGCAGGTATAGTTCTGGAGGTGGTCAGGGTTGGTAGATATAGAGGACAGTCTACAAGGGTGGTATGTGACACGTGGTGGGTAAACACACTGGATGGTGTGTGGTCTGTGATGTGGATGCCTAATGGGCCCCAATATGGACACAATGGGAACAAGCCTCCCACCCACTGCTGCTCACAACAGCAGTCTATGTCCCGAAGGTGCCTGACCTGGAGGCTGAGCAGGAGGAGCATGTGGACCCTGTGAATGAGTACTGGGTGCCTCAAGGTGATGTAGCACATCCCACATGTGTCTGTGGAGTCCGTTATGGAACAGACCCTGGACATGACCTCGGGGGACAAGATCATGTCTGTGTGTGCCCCCAGGGGGGATACAATATCCCCTGAGTTGGTTCCACCTGAAGGTATTGCTGTACCAGTATATGAGGAGACCCCAGGGTGGGTCACACATGTGATGAGGACTGATATCATGGGCAGATGAGTTTGGAGAGTTGGTTCTTCTGGACAATAGTACATATACATGCTATTGTGTCACTGTTATAGAACATATGAGGGTAGTAATAGTCTACACAATCCTGGAACATGTGCAACAGCATGCATAGATATTACCAATAACACAGAATGTCAGATGTGCAGCAACCACATAGCAAGCATACCACAGGCATATATGGAACCATAGTGGCCCTGACAATGGCATTCAGGTGAATAGTCTGTAACAGGGCAGCAATGATAGTGTCCACACAGGGAACATGGCTACAAACACAGTGCACAAATTGTGGTACAATACAATATCTGCCCCACTTGTAGGTAAGCTGTAGCCATACCTATTGAGTTGTGTGTACAGTTTGTTGTCACTGTTATGGTGGGGGGTGACAATGATGTGTATTAAGAACTGTGGTAACCTTGCTGTGTGAGTTGATCGCACCTGAGTCCGTCTTTATGTCTTTCAGGCAAGATGTCCCATGAAAGGCTTCTGGCTTACTCACCTACTGAGAATGACATTGTGGTAAACCACCTAATACAGCATTAAGCTGTCTTGTTTGGGCAGGCTGCCCATGATCAGCAGGAGCGGACCACCCCGTGGAATGACCTAGTCCACAGGGTCACTGATGTCGGACTGCACAACCGCAGTTATGAGCAGGTTTGGCATCATTGTTCTGACTTGCTTCTCAATGCCCATCAATGTGCTGCTGCAGTCTGGGGGGATCACCTCACAACAGGGGGGGTCATGCCATCCATCCCCCTGGCACATTTGGAGTAGCTCCTAGCCAGGCTCATGGCACCTGCCTGTCCACATAGCCACCAACTGCTGAACACCTTTGTGGAGGTGGGTGCTACCCACACACCAGCTGAGGAGCGTGCAGGCAAGGCCACAGGGCACATCAGTAGACCACTGTTGCATATACATCTGCCTCTGTACAGGTAGATCATGCATATCTGACATGTCATAGACATAGTTTGTTGCTGCTTAGTAGTGATAAACAGATGTGCATCTGTGGTAGTATTGTGGACATGTACTGTTGATGTATTGTAATGCTGCACCTACCCTGTAGCAATGCCACAGGTGTGGCCACTGACTTTGCATCTCTCACCCTCTTATGTAGGTCCCTCTGGTATACCACCAAGGCAGCAGCCTGTTACTGGTGAGTATGGTTTATGTAGATGCTTGCCAATACACCGGGCATGAAATGGCTATGGTATATTCTATGCACACATCTAACACACCTACCCAGAATGCATGCTGTACATGTGCATGTATTGTTGCTGTTAAATGCATGGCATCCCAGTGGTGAGCATGATGGGGTATTGGAAGGGTATGTCAGACACCTGCAAAATAACTAACATCCTGTCATTGTGGAATGTGTCCACAAGGAGTAACATAATGGTGGGAGACATGGCCTACAGTAGGGACATGTTTGGAACAACACCTGTATACAGTGCAACACCAGTGTATATACTTGTAGGACAATGGCAACTGTTGCAGAGTTACACTATGGCATAATGTATTACTGTGGTCCACATTAGCAGCTGGGAGTAGGCTGTAACATGTGGTGTTCAGTGTATGGGGCACTGCAAACTGACACATGTGTAGGCCTTACTTGTCAAGCATCTGCAAAAAGGCTGAAGGTGGGGGGGTATCAGCATGGCACACCAGTGCACTGCAGCAGGGATCCTAAGGATGCTAAGAATGGCTGTATCTGCACATTGTCAGGTTCAGGAACTGTGGAAGATGTAACCCTACCCCCACAGCAATAGTGATGGCAGTGTGTGAACACCAAGGGATGTGCACATGAGTAGACTTTGCAATCATGCAGATTTGGGGGACATATGTAGGGCAGACTGAACATACACTTGAAAATGCAGATGACCCATGCTAGTTTACCCCTGCCAGGCGTAGTGACTGCTGTAGTACACATAACAATAGGTGCAACAAACCATCATGATAAGTGTGTGCACACATATGCCCACATGGAGTGTCTGCATTGTGGTCAGCATCTGCACACCTAGCACATTCCGTAGACACTGTATGTGAAAGTACAGGACATATGTCACATATCGGGCTCATGTACTGTTAATATATGCAGTGATGAAGTCCCATGGCAGATCAAGGAAGGGTGCGTCATATCAATAAGGGTGTGTACACCCCCCATAGCTACAGTATTCTCTGATGGTTGTCAGTGTAATACTATTGGATTGGCCATACATGGTCCACTGATGTTGAGAGCTGTAAATCAGAAATGAGGCATTCACAAATGACATCTGTCCACATATCATCCCAAGTATGTGTTGCTAACAAACACAGGGGCTGTGAGCATTGAAGCTGATATAACTGACATAGTACTACACATTTAGCAATGGGTTGTACACCTATGAGGTGTGGTGAACAGTGCATGTCAGGGTGCAGAACAGGTGCACAACAATACTGTGTACATGGGTGCAGTGGTATCCATGGGAAGGGGCATCACCTAGTGACACAGCATATGCATCACACACATGTATACTGTTGCTTCCATGGATTGACTATAGCTGCACTGCATGCTGTTGTGTACCATATGTTATGCATGTTGACAGATGTGTAATAGTGTATGGGTGTGTGTGTGCATCCTAGTGGGTAGTTAGTTTGTATGTAGTGTCACTCTGGTGAAGTGGAGGGAGGTTGATGCATGTAGGATGTGTGTGTGCATATGTGTGTGTGTTTGTGTGGGTGGCCATGTATGCACATGTGTGATTGTGGGGTTGTTCATACAGCAGTACCTCCTTTTGGGATCATGCAGTACACGGACTGCCACATTACACACCAGGAATACTTGTCATGTATGTAATCAAAGGACAGCTGATAGTATAATAAGGTCTGTAGCATGGAACAGGCATTGAGAGGGAAGGTAGACACCAGGTATACTCTTAATATTGCATTCAGCAGAAAGGTGACCGACAACCCACGTATGCAGCACTACAGATGCATTGGGGAATTACTAGTAAACACCAGGGAGTGTATCCATATATTACAGTTGTTACATGATAGGCTGATTGAGCAGCATATCTGGCATGTACTGAGCAATACATACACATGACACACCAGTGCGTGATATTATGGAGCAAGCATAGTTGCCCCCACAAATAGGGACCAGGCCCATGATGTCCAGACATATACAGGGTGATCACTGAATGACAGCAGTGAGGCCATGTAAAACCACTCCACACAGGTCAGGCGGGTAATGCAGTAACAGTACTTGTGTTGTCATCACTTGTCTAGGCATTTAGAGGACTGATACATTAATGAGTGGCATCAATGAGTGTATGTTACCAAATGTGATGCAGGATGGGGAATGCATGGTTATATATGTGGGACTGTCTGTAAAGTCACGGACAGGTAGGTATTAAGGTGGTGTGTGTGTGTGTGTGTGTGTGTGTGTGTGTGTGTGTGTGTGTGTGTGTGTGTGTGTGTGTGTGTGTGTGTGTGTACTGTTATGCAATGCTGTACAGGTCTTAAAGTGCGTTTATTATTTTCCCCCACAGGTGACGAGGTGGGTCAGGGTCCCTCCTGCATGCAGTCTGATGTTGGTGTCCATACAGACACTGAAGATGATTGTACTGTTGAGGCACAGGTGGGGTTGTCAGGGGCTGAAACAGCACCATCATTTGACATCCCCCTTTTAGCCACCACTACCCCACACACAGTTTCAGTGCCTATACACACCCCATCAGTAATGGCCATAGTGGAGGGACAGCTGGCATTTGGTGGCAGTGCACACAGGAAAGTGTGGTAACCATGCCTAGTGTGTCTGGTCACAGCAGGCATAGACAGATGTCCGGCAGAGCACCACATAGGCAGATATCCCAAGGTTCAAGAAAACTGTTGTAAAAACTGTAGAACCACCACAGAAGTGCAAAGCCAGTCTACATACGACAACACAACCACTGTAGATGCAGAAAAATTTATTCACAATAAAAATCCACAGGTTAAGCGCTTTCTTCCCTTAACTTAAAAAGGGACATCATCAGGACACTTTAAAATGGATACAAGTACTAAAAAGAACCCAGGCATATATATCTACAATCATTAATTGGATAATGAATATTAATTAATTCATTAAACCTTAAAGCAAATCTACTTTACTACCTTAAAAGTAATGAACTACATTTTATGTCCTTACCACAAATTATAATATATAAATGTGAAAAAAGTTCACTGACAAAAACGTATGTATTCATATATGTTCTACTGATTGCAATGCATAATATGAAATCTCAAATCATGTGTACATTCCATATGATAAAATTCTTACAATAACATGATGTTAAAAAATCTATGCATAAAAAACATTTTATTATTTTTTATGCATAGACTTTTTAGCATTCTACTCTTGCCTGGGTAGCACTGTCAACAGTAGTACTGCCATGATACACTGCATGCCAGTGTGACAGCACATGCCCTGGGCTACTACCCCTGTATGTAACACATTCACATGGATAACAGTGCTGTACAGGCCTCAAATATGTCTGTGTTCCACATATGACACTCACACCCCCTTACTACTGTAATGACAGCACATAGGCGCATGTATTGTGCATGGCATTACATACACTTATTATAGATGTCATTACCCTGCTATGTTATGAGACAGAGTGGTGTGAACTGGTTACCAGGGCTAAGCCATGCTTAGCAGGTACCAACATTGCTGCAATATAACAGCTAAGTTGATTTGTGCACTGGTAAGTGAAGCCTACACTGTGTAAGCACCCGTATGTTTACCCGTAGCTTATCACTGCTTAGCTTCACACAAACCCGCACAAACCTGCTTAAAGCTGTTCAAAACTGCCTTAATCACTCTGTACCCGACAGCCCTTGTTCTGCCCAGCAACAAAATGAACAGCCCTTGCAGGTCTTGAACCCAGGACCCTGTACATTATAGTCACAACACTTACGACTACACCATGACCACTGTGAAAATAGCTGTTGTTTTTCCAATATATCTGTCAATACACATATTGAATAGTATTGAACAATTACCTTTACTTCCCAGTTGTGTAGCACTTGTTATTAATATGCCTGTTGCATCATATATGTTGTTTTATCATAATGTACACATAGCAGATACATACGGTGAGATACATCTGGGAGGGTATACACCACCATAAGGTTTGCACATGACAAGAATATGGATATACACATATAATAGGTTGATATATGTCTACATGTGCATACACATGTATATTCATACATATGTCAGTATACACATCTGTATAGTGCAACATATATATGGCCATGTGTACATCTCTTCGTATGTGTATATATATATATATATATATATATATATATATATATATATATATATATATATGTGTGTGTGTGTGTGTGTGTGTGTGTGTGTATATATATATATATATATATATATATATATGCACATATATACATATATGTATATATAGGTATATGTATATATAGCTATATATGTATGCACATCCTATGTGTACAGATATGCCTATTTATGTAGATATACATATGTAGATATCTATAATTATATCTGCATATAAATCTATTGGGATATACTTATTACTGTCAATATATATGTATATATCCATAAGTATATGCATATGTATCTCTGTATACGTGTAGACATATATTACTTTGTATATGTATATATCTGAGTATTTAAATGTATAAAATGTACATATACATATCCATCTATGTATGTCAATATGTATATGTGTATATATCTATATAAATATGTGGATAATTATATATACATATATGTTCACCATATGTCCTGAACATAAAGTGGAGCCTTACCTCATCCCCAATAGTCCCAACCTCTTAGTGCAAGGGGGTATCAGGTATGTATTGCAGGCATATATGTAGACTATTGCTACTGTAATAGGGGTTATCTTCAAAGACATGTCGTGTGTGGGAGCTCACATCTGCTTTCAACATGTGCGACATTGGCTACTGACAGACATCCTTAGAACATCATAGTAGAGTACCACTGCTAGCACAGTAATGATCCTATGGACTACAGCAGAGATATGGGCAATAAATGTGAACAGTCTGACACACTCTGGTCAGCCAGAGGTATACACATAACCCATAAATACTGGTATACATTTTCTCCCATTTGTTATGCATTCACAAACCCCTGTCTGTCCTGACACATAATAATTGCTGGTACAGAGGTGCCATGGCCACATACTACCCACTAGTTAGTGACATACACCCTTATAGCATCCCACTGTTTTGTCTGAAATACATGACTGTTATGGTGGCCATGCAGTAGTACATCTGGCAAGTATCTGGGCATAAAATCACACTGGGTAAGTACACTAAGCTGCTAGACATGTAACAAAGCAATGTGCAGGGTGCAGGCAGACTGCCACAACACTGGCCTGCATTTCTTATGGGGGAATACACATGTAACTGCATATATAGCAGGTTCTACAAGCATTTCACAGCACAGAGTAACAGACACCTGTGTGAAATTGCATAACTAACCAATGTAAACACAGCCACAGCCACATATGGTAAGCTAGCCTAATATTACAGTATATAGACTATCTGATCAACACCATCCTCATATGTACCACTCACACACTAAACCTACATATACTGGGTCACTACACAGTGTGGTCCGATGCCTGTCTGTGGTATGGGACATGTGTGTGTTTGGCCCTACAAACATGTAAGAAGATAGGGTAACATACAGTGGAGCATCATTTAACATCAGATGGAACAGGACCAAGAACAATGACATCTACCAGAGTTTGTACACAGGCTAAGATAAATATTCACAGTACGCACACACTGTTGACAATCACCATAAGTACACAGACCTCAGTACTGTACACACAACCATAGAATTCCCAGGTTATGTCCTAAATATAATCCCTACTATACATAACATGTGTAGCAGTCTGATATCTCACTGGCTTGTTATCAGATATGATGTCAATAAATTATGGTGTACAGAACATATGTACCTCTTACTGCATGACATATGTACAAAGGTTGACAGAGTTGTGGCTGGAAGCACAAACACAGGGCCAATATTGACATGTTGCTGTGATAACCTCTTACATTTATTATTGTAACAGTTTTTTTTGTGACATATGTCCTATGAGGGATATGAAGTCAGTAACTCTCATGGCTGTCACCATGTACTGACTGCAATCCTCACACTATGTTTCTGTAGTTCACAGATAGGTGCTCTGTGAGTAACACAAGAAACAAAAGGCACTATACACTGCTCAGCCTGCAGATGACCCTACAGATGGGGGTTTCCTCAGAAACATAGCACTGTCATTACAGGTATTAAAACATGTAGACCAGCCATAACCACACATACCCTGTTAAACCATTATTACTCCAAATGCAGAATAGCAACACTTACATTCTGTAGTCATGTCAGGCACATCCCCCTCCTGTGTGTTGGCCTGTTTCCACAGTGTATTTTGTTAGAGGTAAATCCCCAATCCATCTGTGATGCTGTTTGCCAAACACCACATCTAGGTCCTGCTCACAGTGAATGAAAAGGCCCAACTCCAACATGATGTTCTTAGATAGTGGAGTGTGTCTCCATGCAATTGGCTATGGGAATGTTACCACAGCTGTTCCACATGCAATCAGCTAGAGGAGGGCTGCAATTCATGTAGAGGCCATCAGCTGATCATGAGCATCACTTACAAAGCACATGCTGTTGCTTAAGCAAAGCAGGTGTAGTTCTCCATATCCACCGGAAAGGGAGTGACAGAGGCAGACAGAGGCACTGATAAGTTAAAGAGGGGGTGGGAGAGTAAAACCTAAGCATGTTGGTGTCACACACCTACCCGTACAGGTTATCAAACCTCTGACTGACTATGTATTGCTATCTCATGTCGATGCAGGTATTGGATGCACCACATAGCTCACATGTTGAGGAGCTCTCCAAAAGTATATGTGATGGTGAGTAACATCTGCAACAGTGATATGGTAGCGATACGGTAGGTGTAGTACACATGCCTGTCTGCATGAACAGGTGTCAGCATCAACACAGCCACAATCTCTCAGGGACTCACACACATTGACACACTTAGCAGGGTCAGGAATACACTTCCTCACTAGTTAGTTTGCCACAATACAGTACTGTGCAGGTATCACATACACCACGGGGGTTATCCGTAGGTTATATGGGCAAAGGGTATGTGGAAGTATCTGACATCAGATTACATGCTTCAGCATGCCATTGGGGGTTGTAGTGAGTCTGAATGTGGTCAAGAGCATCATGCACCACACACACAGACACAGGGTGCCAGTACTGACATGCATGTGTGCATTGGTTCACGGGTGCGTAGTGTTTGACTGTGCCAGAAGGCTATACAAGGCTAGGTGAAGGGTATAACTTGGCATCAGGCCACATGACAATGATCTGCAGTCTGGCTCAGGGGTGTAGTGTCTGGATTGGCCCACACAGGTGGGTATTGTATTCACCATCCAGTCACCTGGGGTAACTATTGTGTGTGGCCATTGCTGTTCAATGTTTGCTGTGTATGTGTTCTTTAGTCCATGACATGGATGCTATCTGGGATGTGCACACATCCTACATGGATGTACAGTGGCATGTGGAACTGTACCTGGGGTGTCTGGCCTATGTTGTGTACACAGAATGTTATAATCAGATATGCCTGTCCTGGTCACATGTGCTGGGAACAGATAATGGACAGCAGGTTGACCCTGAACCTGCATTGATAGCATGATACAGGTATTCCCTGGTGTCAGTGGCATCTGTCCATACAGGGCATGTATATAAGGCATGGTATGTCCTTTGTGGGTCACATTTGATGGCACCACAGGTGTTGCAGGTGTCCAGTAGGGAGCATAGTGAAGGCACACTCTCTGCATGTACGTGTGTATTTTACTGATGTATAGGGTGCCATGCCCCCTGTTGTCCAATGCAATGACATCATGGTTATTATCTGTGGGCAATATGCAGGGTACTACCAACATAGCAGTTGTTGCCTAGGCAAGTGTTTTTGTGTATGAGACATGGGTTGAGAGTGTTCTCTGTGTAATACAAGGGTTGCTAACTTTGTTGGCCAGGCCTTGATGTCACATGTAGGGGTATGGATTGCCACCCCAGCCTCTCAGCTATTTCACATCTGTTATTTTTGTAAGGTGGCCATTGTGACATATAATAGGGCTACCATATAGGAAATTTGCAAAATCCACTCCACAGTAAGTCCCGTTGTGATACACTCACAGCCACCTCCACACAGGATACGAATTACAAACACAGACACACACATGCACACAGACACACACACACACACACACACACACACACACACACACACACACACACACACACACACACACACACACACACACACACACACATACACACACAGACACACAGACACACACACACACACACACACACACACACACACAGACACACACACCTGTCATGTCTGGGATTAGAGCTCCTACCTAATTAATTTATTACACTACAACATTATGCAGTTATAGGAAGTGCCACAGAGATTACTGGAGTATTTTTCCCCAAAGGTGTATTTCACATTGAAAGACATCAGCAGGCTTGCCAAAGTAGGGCATTTGAATTGTAGTGAGTGTGACTAGCCTAAAAAGCATTGCTCCTTACACAGACATAGAAACACACACAAACATCCACACTTGCCATGTATGGGAATAGAACCCCTACCAAAGTATTATATTACACTACAGCATTATGCTGTTATAGGATGTACCATGGAGATTACTGGCTACACCTTTCCCAAAAGTGTATTTCACAGTGAATGACATCAGCAGCCTTGCCAAAGTAGGGCATTTGAATTGTAATGAGTGTGACTAGCCTAAAAATCATTGCTCCCTACACAGACAGAGAAACACACACAGTTGCCATCACTGGGATTAGAACTCCTACCTAACTAGTTTATCCCACCACAGTATTACGCTGTTATAGGATACACCACTGAGATCACTGGGCTACACCTTTCCCAAAGGTGAATTTTACAGTGAATGACATCAGCAGCCTTGTCAAAGTAGGGCATTTGTATTGGAGTGAGTGTGGCTAGCCTAAAAAGTGTTGTGCCCTACACAAAGACACACACACAAACACTCACAGTTGTCATGTTTAGGATTTGAACTCCTACCTAAGTAGTGTATCACACTACAGCATTACGCAGTTACAGGACACACCATGAAGATTACAGGGCTACACTTTTCCCAAAGGTGTATTTCACAGTAAATGACCTCAGCAGCCTTGCCAGAGTAGGGCATTTAAATTGTAGTGAGTGTGAATAGCCTAAAAAGCATTGCTCCTTACATAGACAGAGACACACAAATGCACACACACACACACACACACACACACACACACACACACACACACACACACACACACACACACACACACACACACACACACACACACAGTTGCGATGTCTGGGATTAGAACTCCAACCTAAATAGTGTATCACACTACAGCATTACGCAGTTACAAGACACACCACGAAAATTACGGGGCTACACTTTTCCCAAAGGTGTATTTCACAGTGAATGACCTCAGCAGCCTTGCCAAAGTAGGACATTTAATTTGTAGTGAGTGTGAATAGCCTAAGAAGCATTGCTCCTTACACAGACAGAGACACACGTATGCATGCACACACACACAGTTGCCATGTCTGGGATTAGAACTCCTACCAAACTAGTTTATCACACTATAGCATTGCGCAGTTATAGGTTGTGCCACATATATTATTGGGCTATACCTTTCTCAAAGGTGTATTTCACAGTGAATGACATCAGCAGCCTTGCCAAAGTAGGGCATTTAAATTGTAGTGAGTGTGACTAGCCTAAAAAGCATTGCTCTCTACACAGACACACACACACACACACACACACACACACACACACACACACACACACACACACACACACACACACACACACACACACACTCACACACACAGTTGCCATGTCTGGGATTAGAACTCTTCCTTAACTAGTCTTTCACACTACAGCATTACACAGTTACAGGGCACACCACAGATATTACTGGGTTACTCTTTTTCCAAAGGTGTATTTCACAGTGAATGACATCAGCAGGCTTGCCAAAGTAGGGCATTTAAATTGTAGTGAGTGTGACTAGCCTAAAAAGCATTGCTCCCTACACAGGCATAGAAACACGCACACAAACATCCACACTTGCCGTGTGTGGGAATAGAACACCTACCCAAGTACTATATCACACTACAGCATTGTGCTGCTATAGGACATGCCATAGAGATTACTGGGCTACACCTTTCCCAAAGGTGTATTTCACAGTGAATGACATCAGCAGCCTTGCCAAAGCAGTGCATTTGAATTGTAGTGAGTGTGACTAGCCTAGAAAGTATTTCTCCCTACACAGAGACACACAAAGTTGCCATGTCTGGGATTAGAACTCCTACCTAATTAATCACACTATACACTGTTATAGGATGCACCACAGAGATCACTGGGCTACACCTTTCCCAAAGGTGAATTTCACAGTGAATGGCATCAGCAGCCTTGCCAAAGTAGGGCATTTGTATTGACTAGCCCAAAAAGTATTGCTCCCTACACAGACAATGGCACACACACTCAGTTGCCATGTTTGGGATTAGACCTCCTACCTAAGTAGTGTATCACACTACAGCATTACACAGTCATAGGATGTGCCACAGAGATTACTGGGCTAAACATTTCCCAAAGGTATATTTCACATTGAATGACATCAGCAGCCTTGCCATAGTAGGGCATTAGAATTGTAGTGAGTGTGACTAGCCTAAAAAGCATTGCTCCTTACACAGACATAGAAACACACACACAAACATCCACACTTGCCATGTGTGGGAATAGAACCCCTACCAAAGTATTATATCACACTACAACATTATGCTGTTATAGGATGTACCATGGAGATTACTGGGCTACACATTTCCCAAAAGTGTATTTCACAGTGAATGACATCAGCAGCCGTGCCAAAGTAGGGCATTTGAATTGTAATGAATTGACTAGCCTAAAAATCATTGCTCCCTACACAGACAGAGACACACACACACACAGTTGCCATCACTGGGAATAGAACTCCTACCTAACTAGTTTATCACACCACAGTATTACGCTGTTATAGGATACACCACTGAGATCACTGGGCTACACCTTTCCCAAAGGTGAATTTTACAGTGAATGACATCAGCAGCCTTGTCAAAGTAGGGCATTTGTATTGGAGTGAGTGTGGCTAGCCTATAAAGTGTTGTGCCCTACACAAAGACACACACACAAGCACTCACAGTTGTCATGTTTGGGATTTGAACTCCTACCTAAGTAGTGTATCACACTACAGCATTACACAGTTACAGGACACACCATGAAGATTACGGGGCTACACTTTTCCCAAAGGTGTATTTCACAGTAAATGATCTCAGCAGCCTTGCCAAAGTAGGGCATTTAAATTGTAGTGAGTGTGAATAGCCTAAAAAGCATTGCTCCTTACACAGACAGAGACACACAAATGCACACAAATGCACACACACACACACACACACACACACACACACACACACACACACACACACACACACACACACAGTTGCCATGTCTGGGATTAGAACTCCTACCTAAATAGTGTATCACACTACAGCATTACGTAGTTACAAGACACACCACGAAGATTACGGGGCTACACTTTTCCCAAAGGTGTATTTCACAGTGAATGACCTCAGCAACCTTGCCAAAGTAGGGCATTTAATTTGTAGTGAGTGTGAATAGCCTAAGAAGCATTGCTCCTTACACAGACAGAGACACACATATGCATGCACCCACACACAGTTGCCATGTCTGGGATTAGAACTCCTACCAAACTAGTTTATCACACTATAGCATTACACAGTTATAGGATGTGCCACATATATTATTGGGCTATACCTTTCCCAAAGGTGTATTTCACAGTGAATGACATCAGCAGCCTTGCCAAAGTAGGACATTTGAATTGTAGTGAGTGTGACTAGCCTAAAAAGCATTGCTCTATACACAGACACACACACACACACACACACACACACACACACACACACACACACACACACACACACACACACACACACACACACACACACACACAAATACACAGTTGCCATGTCTGGGATTAGAACTCTTCCTTAACTAGTCTTTCACACTACAGCATTACACAGTTACAGGGCACACCACAGATATTACTGGGTTACTCTTTTCCCAAAGGTGTATTTCACAGTGAATGACATCAGCAGGCTTGCCAAAGTAGGGCATTTAAATTGTAGTGAGTGTGACTAGCCTAAAAAGCATTGCTCCCTACACAGGCATAGAAACACGCACACAAACATCCACACTTGCCGTGTGTGGGAATAGAACACCTACCCAAGTACTATATCACACTACAGCATTATGCTGCTATAGGACATGCCATGGAGATTACTGGGCTACACCTTTCCCAAAGGTGTATTTCACAGTGAATGACATCAGCAGCCTTGCCAAAGCAGTGCATTTGAATTGTAATGAGTGTGACTAGCCTAAAAAGTATTTCTCCCTACACAGAGACACACACAGTTGCCATGTCTGGGATTAGAACTCCTACCTAATTAATCACACTACACCATTACACTGTTATAGGATGCACCACAGAGATCACTGGGCTACACCTTTCCCAAAGGTGAATTTCACAGTGAATGACATCAGCAGCCTTGCCAAAGTAGGGCATTTGTATTGTAGTGAGTGTGACTAGCCTAAAAAGTATTGCTCCCTACACAGTCAATGGCACACACACTCAGTTGCCATGTTTGGGATTAGACCTCCTACCTAAGTAGTGTATCACACTACAGCATTACATAGTTGTAGGATGCGCCACAGAGATTACTGGGCTAAACATTTCCCAAAGGTATATTTCACAGTGAATGACATCAGCAGCCTTGCCATAGTAGGGCATTTGAATTGTAGTGAGGTTGCCTAGATTAAAAAGCATTGCTCCCTACACAGACAGAGAGACACACACACACACACACACACACAGTTGACATGTCTGGGATTTGAACTCTTACTTAACTAGCTTTACACATTACAGCATTACACAGTTATAGGATGCACCACGGAGATTACAGTGCTACTCTTTTTCCAAAGGTGTATTTCACAGTGAATGACATCAGCAGCCTTGCCAAAGTAGGGCATTTGAATTGCAGTGAGTGTGACTAGTCTAAAAAGCATTGCTCCTTACACAGAGACACAGTTACCATGTCTGGGATTAGAACTCCTACCTAACTAGTTTAGCACACTACAGCAGTACACAGTTATAGGAGGCGCCATGAAAATTACTGGGCTACACTTTTCCCAATGGCGTATTTCACTGTGAATGACAGCAGCCATGCCAAGATAAAGCATGTAAATTGTAATAAGTGTAACTAGCCTAAAAAGGCATTGCTCCTTACACAGGCAGAGACACACACACAGACACACACACACACACACACACACACACACACACACACACACACACACACACACACACACACACACACACACACACTTGTCATGTCTGGGATTAGAACTTCTTCCTAACTAGTTTATCACACTACAGCATTACACAGTTTTAGGACGAGCCAAAGAGATTACTGGGCTACTCCATTTTCAAAGGTGTATTTCAAAGTGGATTACATCAGCAGACTTGTCATAGTAGGGTTATGGGGAGGGCAGTGTGTGTGTATGGGCCATAACCCATTCATCTAGAGGTTGACACACCACATGCAGGCACACACAATTATATTCTGCAGGTACGTGTATACAGCTGCTAGATGACTACTGCCTTGTACAATCATGTTGCACAGCTAGCACTTGCACCACATAGTCTGTAATGCTGATGGATACCACTGGCTAATTTCTACAGTGAGTGACATTTACACATCATGTGGTTGTAGCCATTTGGCTGTGTGCTGGGTGGGACAGGTCTCATGATGGATGGCTCTTTGTCACAGTCACTCTCTTCCACATATCTATGTATGTCTACTTTTGGCATATTATAGTGTGTTGCCCTTGGATATATATCTGTATTCCTATCCAATGTGTGTGCAAAGTATGACTGGTGCATACTGAGGAGTGCATACTAACATCTGCAACTATCAGATATGTATGGTCAACTGTTTTTTGCAGACATGGGCTTCATTTGTTTACGTTTGTGAGCATGCCCAGTATGACTTTTCAGTATGCTGTTGTCTGACATTGCCTTAATTTCTTTGTGTGTGAGCATGCCCAGTATGTCCTTCTGTATTGAATGTGTGGATCCATTTCTGGTAGTTTGTACTCCAGTGCAGACCTTTGTGTTGTACACCTACAGGTAGAAAACTGTACCTGCAGGGTATCTGTAGATCATTTGACAATATGGGGTAAAACTGTGCGAGGGATAGTGTGTAATGTAAGTGATTGTGTCTGTGCTGCCTCTGCTACATGGTACTGGTGTTAGCAGAGAAATTCAGACATGTGTACTGTTATACACTGTGATGTTTTATGTCCTCAAGTACTGTCAGGTGGACATTCTTGCACACAGTGATGTCCTGGGGAACAAGTGGGAATGCAGCTGTGTCTGGTATTGTGGGAAAACACCTACATATTCATGGAAAGTTATGCCATTCTGGAGAGGGAGCTGCAGACACTTGCTGCTGGGTCTATGTATCCGGTTCAGCACCTCAGTACAGTGCTGGCAGAGGATCACATACTTGTACATCCATCGCATGACAGTATGGCCTTATCTTGCTGTGGCAATATCTCACAGCTGTACAGATTCACACAGGTTACCCAGAGGTAGGGGTCATAAGTTATGACATTACCCCTATTGTGGTGTATGGGCAGATTTGTAGCCACCCATTTATGTGTTTGCAGACAGGGATAGTATGTGCACACAGCTGTGTGTTGGACTTTGCACATTCCATGCTTCCCATGCTCCCACCCCCCTTTATTATTCTATCCTCTTCCATACATTATGCATACATTCTCCAATACTTTCCCTAAGGTTATCAACTCATCACAGCTGTGTTTTGGTGTTGGTCCATGGTTCTTGCAGTGGGACATGGTGGACATGTTACTGTGGTTTGTCCACATGGCCTTGCATATGCCTTATGTGGAGTGTGTTATGTTGTTATTTGGGTCTCCATAACATAACATGCATTGGCAGTACATGTGAGACCCAGGCCTAGGCCATTTGGTGGTAATGCAGGACAGCTGTGGCAGGCCATTGCATTCTGTCAGTCCTACAGTCCCAGACCACCATACAGTATATTCCCCTGGGGTGACAGGGTAGGTGTGCTAGGTGTTCATGCCAATAATTTCTATCATTATTGATTAGGTGGTGTGGATGCTGGCAGGGTGCAACCTACAGCTAGGGACACACCTGCATGGGACACCTGCACTGCATGCTGCATTCTTTCGCTATTGCCATATACACGTGGGGTCATATTGTACCCATTCCCAACAGCAGGGATACGACCAGAGAGGTACCTGTGGGTGGTGTTTGGGTGAGCTGGGTGCATGTGTGCTATGGACACTACTTGCATCTGACGCACAGATATTCATGGGGCATTCTAGTTATGCTGGCATGTGCAAGTACATTAGCTGTTTCCCACTACTTTAGTCCTATCACCTTTGTGATCTGCCAGTGTTCGGGCAGACGACACCGGTATTCCCTACTGCAGGCCCAGATAATGTGAAGCATACCTGTATGTATAATTCCAAGGGTGTGTCCATTTCACAGTTACACATTATATACTGTATGTCTGGGGTACTTCCCCCTGTGTACTGCATGTATATCTAGCCCAACAGCCATGCCATGTCAATCTTTCAGATAGTGACACATATCACCACCATACATTTATAATGGCTTACTGCTAGTATGTGTTATACTGGTGGGAATGGTATTTGACACTGCAGTTGTGAGGACTTGGCCCTGTCATCAGCAGTAGTGGGCAATGGCCACCAGGTCATACCTCAACATGCAAACATACTGACCACTCTCACACAATATGAAACACACACATACCTGCATATTGTACAATTGCTACAATCTATCCTGCTACCTTGGCCACCTCTGGAAATCTATGCTCCACTGGTATTATACCTACACATACATGCTACTACATTTTTACATAGGATTGGGGGGTCACACCTCACTGTTACTACATGTCTACATAGCATTGGGGGAGCACACCTGACTGTTACTACATGTCTACATAGGATATGGGAGGGGTACAATTGACTGTTTCTACATTGCTACACAGGATGGGGGGGCATTCCTGACTGTTACTACATTTCTACATAGGATTGGGTGGCACACCTGACTGTTACTACAAGTCTACGTAGGATATGAGGGGGCGCACCTGACTGTTTCTACATTGCTACACAGGATATGGGGGCACACCTGACTGTTACTGCATTTCTACATAGGATTGGGGGGCACACCTGACTGTTACTACATGCCCACATAGGATTGGGGGGCCACACCTGACTGTTACTACATGCCTACATAGGATATGGGGGGCACACCTGACTGTTTCTACATTGCTACACTGGATTGGGGGCACACATGACTGTTACTACAGTTCTACATAGGATCTGTTGGGGGCACACCTGACTGTTACAACTTATGTACATCAGATTGGGAGGGGCAGACCAGACCATTACTACATTTCTAAATTGGATTGGGGGGCACACCTGACTGTTACTACATTTTTAAGTAGGGTTGGGGGGGCACACCTGACTGTTTCTACATTTTTACACAGGATTGGGGGAGGGGACACACCTGACTGTTACTACATTTCTACGCAGGATTGGGGGTGGGGGCACACCTGACTGTTACTATATTTCTACGCAGGATTGGGGGTGGGGGCACACCTGACTGTTACTACATTTCTACGCAGGATTGGGGGAGGGGCACACCTGACTGTTTTCTACATTTCTACACAGGAGTGGGGGCACACCTGACTGTTTCTATATTTCTACATAGGATTGGGGGGGGCACACCTGACACTTGTACATATTTGCTATGACTGTACTGGTATGTCAAGTACTCCATTTCATTCTGTATTCTAACCTATCATGCTGACTAGAAGCATATCAGTGTACTACAGGTCTTAGGTTTGATTGACCTACATATTAGTTTCTGACTTCCTACCTTTCAGAACTAACATCCCACTGCCTGACCTGATGTAGTCTGTCTGTGTAGGCCTGGGGGGGCAGATTACCCATAGGCATCATTCAGAGGCCTTGGCACAGCCTTTGTTTGTGATTGTCTACACCTGTCCTGCTGTCTGAGACTGTTGTTGGGTATGTGAACCCTCCTGACTGGCATGTGTGTGTCATATGGACACACATGTGGCCCAGCACATTTCCTGCAGTGTTTTTTTGTCACAATGTATAGTACTGGCTACTATAGTGACACCAGTATTTGTTACAGATCTCATGCTGCCACTATAGGTATCTACTATCTGCTGGCATCCCATTCAGCCACCCGATTCCCTTGCATGCTCACATCAATACCATAGATACAAGTAACAACACATACTACTCAAATCAGCAATTGGTAAGGAGAGTGACTTACCTTGTGGGTGTGCCAGTATTGAGGATGGTGCTGGAGGGCTGCCTATATAGGATGCACATAGCACACTCCCTATACATGGTTGAGCAGAGGTAGTGTCATGTTTGGCATCCATTTTACTGTATGTGTGAGTCAGAGAGAGGTGTTATTCCCTGGGTCCCTACTGTGTCAGTGTATGTGCTATGCATTGTCTCTTTGCCAAGGCCAGGGCATACTGGGCATGCCTCCATCTGCCTACTAGGGCAGGCTCAGGTTGTTCCTTCTCCAAGTCACTCTGTGCCTGTGCAGGCCTTGGCATTGGTGGTGGGGGCTGTGTGGATCTGCCCCATGCTGTTCCTGCTGCAGCTGTTTCTACAGGATCATATTGTGTAGCATGGCACATATGATAACAATTTGGGTACATGTAGCTGGTGAATACTGCAAGGCTCCACCAGATGTGCCCAAGCACTGGAACCATGACTTGAGCATCCCAAACACATGCTCTATTATGATTCTGGTCTGTGCATGTGCCTCAATATGGAGTTTTTGTTTGGGTGTGTGTGCATTTCTGATGGGTGTCATCAGCCACAGCTCCAATGCGTAACCAGCATTCCCCACTAGGTGACCATAAGGGATGTCCTCATTGGCAAATCTCTGGCACAGCTGTGTCAGATACCAGATGTGGGAATCGTGATAGCTTCCAGGGCAGCCAGCACACGCATTCATTATAATGCCCTGGGCATCATACACAACCTGGCAGTTGATGGATGGGAAGCCCTTGCGCTTGATGTAGACCCTACCCTGCTCACCAGGTGGTGCTTTGATGCATATGTGCGTGCAGTCTATAGCACCCACCACCTCAAGGTATTCTGCTATTCGGTGGAAGAGATGTATATTGCTGGCAAACACCTCACAGGTGTTAAGGAAATATATGTGCTCACTGGCATGTGCTAACCTGGCATCCAAGAACTGGTGGAATACCCTAGATGCTGATGCCTGTGAGATCCCCATGATATCCCCAGTTGGGCTTTGGGAGGTACCTGTGGCTAGTATTCCTAGGCCTACACATACCTTGGTATCCACTGGGATGGGTTCCCCTCTGTTAGTTCTGTGTATCAGGCATGGCCAGCACAGCTCAACAATTTGCTGTAGGAGGTACCTGTCCACACTATAGTGCTCCACTATCTCCAGCTCATGTAGCCCCTGGTAGGTTAAACTGGGTCTGTACACTCTTCTCCTTCTCCTCACTTTTGGTTGGTCGACAGCATTCTCATCCTCACCACCCTCAGCCTCTTCCACATGTTGATGTATGATAGCTGCTGCAGCCCCTATAATTTTGTTGTTTTTGTTTGTTAAAAGTTCCCCGCTTGTATACACCGGTGGTGTAGAGTATGTGGGAAAAACCAGAGGGAAAGTTGTTTGCATACTGGGCTGGGCTGGGCTGCTGCCTGTGTAATTGTCTGAATCTGATACATTTCCAACTGCTGTTTTCCCTTCCCATTGCCTTCCTGTTTAAGCCCAGGGGTGGGCTGCCCAAACACAGTGCTCAAATGTGCACAAAGCTGCTATTTCCTGGTTTACTTTTTTTTTCCTTTAAAACACCTGCTTAGGCAATGTAAAGAGTGCTAGGCTGCCTCAAACACACCCCCTTGCTTAGCTATACTAAGCTAAGGGCAAACCCAAGATACAGGGCTCCAATCTGTTTACAGTATGCCTGACAAACACCCCTATGATGTCAGCTAACTCCCAGGCTTGCACCAAGCTATTTCTGCTCTTACATGGTTGGGTGCTGACTAGCTTGCAGGGGAAATCTGTGATTACAGTATCATTCCCCTCATTTGCATAGGATTGCCTGCTGATGCAGTTACAGGTCTCACACTGAGCCTCCCCCCTTAGCAACCACTGTTCACTGGCCATGTTGTCTTCTGCCTGCCATTGAGTATAATAGCAAAATAGTGATTTTGGTTAGAATGCTTATTTTAGGGTTTTTTTTTTTATTTTTCACCCAATCCCGTTTGTGTGCCATTGCCCTATGCTTAAACAGCCAAGATCGGCTAAAAAAAAAAAGTTGATTTTTTTATTTTTGCAACTGTTTTCCATGCCAACGGCCTTATACTTGGCCATTGGCATGCTTTCTACATAATATTCACCCTTTATGTGGAGCTGTCATGGCTCCGTTTTGTAGTTTGCAGAAATGTACTCCGTTACTGGTGGAGTACATTTCTACAGATTACACTAGCCCTGCACGGCCAGCTTCCAGCTTCCTGGATCACAAATTCCCATCATTTGCATGGATTTCTCCTGCAAGTGGGGTAATTTGCATACAGGGGCTGAGTCCGTGCAGGACTAGTGCAGGAGAGCTCGTGCACTTCCCTACAGCTTATTCCTGATTTGCATGGCAGATATATTGCCTGCTGGAGCTCCTGCACTAGTCCTGCACACCATGCAGGGCTTTCTGAATCCGGGAGAACGTTTCCAAATGTCCTTTCAAAGTCTGTCTTTCCACCTCTATTCAAAATTGTAAATAAATTTTCCTTTTTGTTTCCCTGTAAAATCTCATAAAGATTCAATTGGTGGCAGTCTTTTTTTCATATTCCCCAAGAAAAATTTCCATTGAAAAAACAGTCTCAGATATAATGCCACAAAATGTCTCTTTGTAATAAGAATACATTTTCTTACATCATGTGGTTTTATGATCAATGGAGCTGTTAAATTGTCCCACACTTCATACCTGTCCATTTCTTTGTCTTCCTAACACTGAATCCTGACCATGTACTTCATCTTTTATTTTCTTATTCTTTTTTTATTTTCTGCTACTCCTCTTTTGCCCTTGTTTACTTTTCTCTATATATGTTTACTTTATCTTCTCATCATTATTCATCAGGATTGTCTCAGCATCCTCCTTTTGTGTTTTCTTCATAATTTCTTCCCAAGCAACATCTCCTTCATTTTCTGACTTATTCTGCATTACAATTTCTTTAAGTAAATCACCCTGCAACCCTCCCGACTGAGGGCTGTAGTTACACATCCATCATTTGATGACTCATTTCCATCAAACAGATTTGTTTCAAACAGTTTCTCAGAATCCTAAAATCTTTCTCTGGTTTCGGTACTGGCTTTCTCCTACATTTCTCTCACCATTCCATTTTCTCTTTCTCTGTCCATTTGCCTCATTGTTTCTTTGGGCTGCCTCTGTGCCTGAAATGGAAACAAGAAGTGTTCATGCAAAATGGGTCCCACTCACAACAAAGGTGAATATGGTAAATTCTCTGATGCCCTGGCCAAATTTCTCTATTTAGTATGAATGTAACCTCAAGTCACCCCTGAAAAGTGGCCACCAGCCTAGTGTGACTTACCTGGCCAATTAAGGATAAATGAAGAAACACCTGTACCTCTTTTTGTCAGTGAAGAGGCCGTGACCTCTACTTCATATCAGTGTGCTGAAGAACGTGATTCTGACCTGACAGATATACAGATAAGTAGTGAATATTTTTAACAAAGCACAGTTCAAAACAATATAATAAGCATGGCCAGAGAAAATATATCCAGAATGGAAAAAGAAACAGTTGACTCGGTTGACCCCATCTCATATTCGTATTAAACAAATACAAGGAGGAATTATTGCACAAGCTGTTAATTCTAAGACTTTTTAGAACATATATCATGAAACTGGCACATAGCCGTTTATTGGGAGGAGACTCAGGAAAACCAAAGGTGACATTTTAGTGAGGATTCATTTCCTGCTATAATTAAAGACAATGAGGATGTCCAAAATGCCCTCGGTTCAGATGTCCACTAAGAACTATGCATCTTATCTAAGTCCCATTCAAGTGAATAGCCATGGATCTTATATTTCTAGTGGTAGCCATGGATCCTATATATCCAGTGGTAAAATCTAGTGCTACCAATACATTCTAATGATTATTGACTATTTTGCCAAGTTTCTTGAAGCAGTACCCAGTGAAAAGCCAATGCTTCTTAGTCAATAGCCAAAATGACCATATTTTTTATTTTCTACAAACTAGAGATCTCCAAAGAAATACTCACACACCAGGGAACCACATTTATTTCCAGGGCAATGCCCATCTTTGCCAATGTTTTAAAGTAAAATAGTTAAGAATTTCAGAGTATCATCCTATGACTGAGGTTAATGGAATTCTAAAGTCTATGCTGAAGAAGGCCAGCAAACAGAATGTTCAGAGTGGGATTGATTACTTCCCTACCTTTTTTAATGAGAAGTACCTCAACTTCAACAGAAAATGTCCCATTTGTGTTAGTATATGGTAGACATCTCCAAGGAGTGATGGACATAACAAAGCAGATGCTGGAAGCAGAAAAGACCTTGTTGAAATGTTTTATAGCACACTTCACAAACCTACAAAATATGTTAAAAGTTCTTTTGCCAATAGTGAAGGAGTACATGCAAAGGGCACAAGAAAGTTTAAACAGGGATGAAGAATTATTATTATGTTCTCTCTGCTGAAAATAAGTTCTAAGGAAATGTTATGAGGTAGAAGAGGAAATGAATAAATGAAATATGAAAGAAGACAGCTGGAAACAGAAAACCAGTATAAGCATGTCACATAAGTGTTGTAAAATCAGGAAGAGAAGCACAGGAATCTGTAGTTAGCCAGGGAGCTGACATAGATACCAGTATTATGCTGCTAAGGTATTCTATCCCTGAGGTTCAAGAAGATGAATGAAGTCCAGAAGCAAGACATCTGAAGTATGTGACATAAATTTCATATAGCATCATAGTGAAAACTATGTTGGGAAAGAAGTAAATACAAAGGTCCAAAGGAAAACAATGTGAGAAGAAATAAGAATAAAGCATAAACTGAGAATTGCTGAGGGGTCCCAGATTTAATGCCCCTTAACTGTGTGGCTTTGCAAGATTTTGTAATAATTTTCAGAAACTGAATGAGATATCCACATTTGATATCCAGTCTATTACTTATATAGAAAATTAAGTATGGCTGAAACAAGATACTGTTACATAGAGAGAATGCCACATTATTACGTGTGCAGTAGCTTTTTTTAACATTGCTTAATAGTGTACAGCTACACTCTGGTAACTAGTTGTGGTCCCCTGCAGTGGTGGTATAAACAAATGAGTGTCAACACCAAGTCAAGAAGGAGCACTTTTTCCCCACAGCCTTTTCATTTATACATAGAACTGGCAATAACCACATGAATTCAAATGTATTATCCCTGTTCCCTGACCCATCTCATTTAATAGAATACCAAAGGTTTTATGGTGGAAGGAGGGGGATCATTGTGACCTTGTGGCTACTGAGATGTTGTTTTGTTGTGGTCTGTACACTATATACTGCAGTAAAAAAGTTGATGGTTGCACATATACTAAGTTAATTACTACAGTAAAATCATGTAACTGCATAATTAATATGGTCATTTAAAAAGCTATAAATAAAAAAGGAGCAATGAAAACCCAAAACAGCAAGGATGTTTGCCACTCAAAAACTGAATTAGAGTAGAAATTCTTGGGACAACCTTGACCAGAAAAAAGCTATAATAGTTACCTGTGGATTAATTCAGGAAATACTAGAATTTTGCCTGTGGTTATATGCAAGAAATACCACATGCCTAGCAGTGGGCACTCAAAGAGACACATGACTGTGGATATTCCCAAGAATTGCAAGGCAGCATGACTTACCAGTGCTATGGGCTCTAAGAAATTGTTGTGATATCTGGGAGACTTTAAAAAGGACTGACATTGAACTGTAAGTAATTAGAACAGTCTTGTCTAAGGTTATGATTGTTGACTTTAAGTTGGAAGTGAGCACTGGACTATATTTCTTCACTGTAAATAAAATGTACTTAAACTAAAGAGTCTGTCTCAAGTGTATTCTAAATAAAGTTCATCACACCAGCAAAACGACAATGGAACAGCAGCACAAGTGAGCTGGTATCACCAACTGGATGCACAATAAATGATTCTGATGAAGTCCACATCAGTGGATGAAAGCGCTTAATGATATTTTATTATTTAAGAAGTTTGTTACTTTTCATTCGGTCTTCATTTATTGTGCATCCGTTTGGTGATACCAGCTCATTTGTGCTGCTGTTCAAGTATATTCTACTTATTATGATGTATACACCTACACACACACACACACACACACACACACACACACACACGCACACGCACACGCACATGCACACGCACGCACACGCACACGCGCACACTCACACGAACATGCACCTCAGTGTCTCTTCTTTTCTCTTTATAGGTTCATAAGATTAGCCACATTGCCTATGTAGTGATAAGGGTAGAGCAATTTCCTCTGGGCATAATAGCTGGCATGAATTTCAGGTTACTCATCCAACTGCCAAGGCTGGTTTTAATGTTAACTAAGAAGGGACATTGATGGGTAGAGGAAGTCTATTCCAAAGGTGAGGAATTCACCAAACATGACATGCTAGCAGGTGTTGTTCATTTTGTGGTGGAGTGTTCAAAATTCAAAAAGTGCAGGATTTTCAGTGCATCAAACACTCAGCATGGGTTGTCCCTTGAGAATCTGTGTGATGAAGAGTAGAAGGAAAGCATGTTTAATCTGTTAAGGCAGTCTAAGAGGTCTAAATCAGAGCTCTTTTAAGCTGGGAATCTTTCTTTTTTTTTCCAGGTTGGACAAAGTTCCTAGATGGGTACATCCCAAAGGGACACTTATTCACTGATTGTTCTGACAAGGAAGGATTTCAGAGGGAATAGGACCTCTTTTGACCTAAAGATATACCTCAACAGATAAACTGTCCAAAGCAGAAGGATTTCTTAACCACAAACAAAATTTGATAGTAAAAGAGTGTCAACTTGCATACCTAGGTTTCCAAGAAAAGTTTGTTTTAAAGGGAGGTGTCAGTGACATAATAAGGGAGGGATTTACTGAAAGCAAAAATGCTACACTTACTGACATTTAAGATTTGGTAAAGGCAGGTGGCTGACATATATCAGGAAGTCACTTGTAATGGACTTTGCTGGAGAATGGGAGTGTTACAAGGGAATTGATAACTGCACCTAATTTGCAAATATCTACACTCTTGGTTAGCCATAGGCCTTAGACGCTTAATTCAGTTTTGAGAAGTAGATGGCAAACATAAGGAAACTAAAGATGGAGCCCTTTAGAACACCACTAGTGACTTCTGTGCACCTAATGTAAACACTCCCTATCATCATAATGTGAGTACTGTTAGTAAACCAATTTGTTAAACCATGGAGAATGATGAAAGAGTTAACAATGAGACTGGAATGTTTGGCTGTGATACTCAGATGAAGAACGGTGTCAAAAATCTTAACAAGTTCTAGTCAAGTCTTCAATGACCTTCCTAATGAAATCAATAAGGCTGAGGTGACATGACCTGCTTTTAACAAATCCATATTGGTTGGTATCAAAGATTTGATCATCTGTGCCACTGTTAATTAGTGGAGCAACAATGTGCTCCATAACTTTCCAGATTATGCTAGTGTGACTAACAGCTTCCAGGGTCACTCAATGAGTCACATTTGCAGAGAGTCATTATTGCAGCTATTCTCCAGGCTTCAGGAACATAGCTTGTAGAAAGACTAAGGTTAAAGAGTTTAAGTAATGGTTGGGCTGTATAGTGCTTGACACACACAAGCAGGCAGTCTGAGATATTTTCAGGATCCTAGGAACTTGTGCTTTTAGTTTTGGAGAAGGTTGAAGTGACTTGTAAGAGAACAAACTGAGAGAATACAGGGACATGTGGGGGGCATGACGTTGGAGATAAACGTGTGTGCAAGGATAATAACAATGGTTGTGAAGTCAGTGTGAGAGAGACTAGTAAAGGTATATTGTGTGCAGGACTTGGTGTTACATCTGAGCTTACTAATGTAATTGAAGAAGGTCTTGTGGTGATACCTGCAAGGACAAGCTCCAGGACAGTCAAAAGAAAAACACACATCACATCTGCTATTCTTCCAACTTCCTGAAGATGTAAAAAAAAGAGGAAACAACTCCAATGTGAGTACAGGGTAATTATCTTTTAGTCATGGGAAAAGATCATTTCTGGATAATGGTAATGAGTCATGCATTCATCCTTTACACTTGTCTCCAAAATCAAGACATAATTACCAAGGTGTCCATTTCAGCTATTTTGTTGGATATGCATCCTTTTGCTGACTCTGTATCTAGGGATCTCTTATTCACTAATTATGCCTTATCAACTGTGCATATAGCTGATATGTCTTCTTATCAGTTGCTAACTGCTGAATGACTTCATAAAAGTAATCATTGGACTACATCATAGTAAAGGAAATGCTTCATTTTGTTGTACAGTGAAATATTCCAGACATATTTGATATGGTATGACCTCAGAGTAGCATACATGGAATTGAAGGGTCATTGGGGTTATAGGCACTCTAAAAGAGGGCTGTAGCAGGGCACATCCCCTGTGCAAAAAACATGTATATTGGTTCAATGTAGCAGGCAGAGATATGTAACATCTGGTCTGATGAGATGTGAGATAGCTTGTCTTGGACAACAAGGTGGTATTCAGATGGAACTTATCTTTTACAGTAGCTGTTTGTATAAGTATCATAAGCTAAATCATTATGTAGTAATAATGTTGTTGTTAACACAAGGTATGTGTAAAATAACAATATGTAATTAATTTACTGCTTTATGGCAATATCAGCCTTTCTAGCTCGCTGGCTGACATTTTATGTCATGTAATGTGTAGTACGAAAACACAGCTCTTAAATGAATAAACATATCAGCACTTCATGACTATATTCTTGAACAGTCAGGAGCTGTTAAGGTAAGGATGGATATGAAAGAATGTACTTATTTGGTTTTGTTGAAATATTGATGAGATGCTTTGCCTGAGTTTGTGAACTAGCATTCCATATCATCCTTTAAATATGTTCTATACTTGCATTAGTGTACCAATGTGCACATATTTTGATTCAACTAACCAACAGTAGCCCCAATACCTAATTTTGTGGTACACATTAATTGTTACTGCTGGCTTAGTGATTAAGTGACGTCCAGCAATTTAATGAGTTTGTAGAATCGATGTGTTCTTATTGTGATTGTTTTTTTTTTTTGTCACAGTTTATTGAAACTGCATTGGCTTTTATTAGTCAGATTTCCACCCATGAATGATTAACATCTCTTTGATAATCTGAGTTTATCTACAGGTGCTACACATCTAAATTTATAGAGGTTTATGTAGAATTGATTGAAAAGTCATATTAATGGTGCTTGGGGGATTTATTTCCTTGCAGAGGACATTGTTACATTTTGGAAAAGGTTGCTTATTGTTTTAAAGACTATTTGGGAGGAATAAGTTCCCTAAGTATAGATTATGTTTTCAACGTAAGGATATGAAATCACATAACCTCTTTTCCTAAGGACTGAGCAAGTAATCTAGTCAGCAAATAATTACCTTTATCTGAAATTAGGTCACATGCAAAACTGAAAATGTTTTATGTGTCAACAACTTACAGTCCATTTTTTGTGTACTATCCTGCTAACTGATTTGAAATATGGATTTAGATGTAAGCATATGGTAGCTTCTGCACTGATCCATTTGTCCAATTGCCAAGAACAGAGACAAATTTATAGGCATCATCTTTCTAGACTTCAGCAAGGTGTTTGATAGTATATCTCATTCCATCAGTTCGTTCAACAGTTAGCTGATTGAAGATCAATGGCATTCTTTCCTTTGTAAGGGTGGTGACGCTGAATTATCTCAAGATGCTATACCTGCTGCCGTCCTGTTTTGGCTGTCTGTAAGTGAGATGTGGCAACATTGTAGTGGTATTTTCACTGCTGAATATGAGGGCAATGTTGCTTTACTACAATCTGGCTCCTCCCCCACTGTCATGACAACTGCACAGCAATATTCTTTTCACACATTACAAAAACAATTTTTTCATTGTGCCTACTTTTCAGTGTCTCAAAGATCAAGGCTATGAGAATTGGAAGTAAGATGTTTCACAGCCCTAGCTGTCCGGTCCTTGTCTCGTCCTCCATTGAGCAGGTAAATATTTTTCAAATGTCTGACCTTTTTGTATGATGATACAATATCATTCTGCAAGCAGATGCTCTCTACTGTGAAGAAAAAAAGGCTCACTCAAAATTAGGATTCCTGTATCATCACAAAGTTCTCCCATTATAGGTTCATAGGTTCATAGGTAGGTACTAGGCTATTGGCCCTAGGGCCTATATAAGCCTAGCCAAAGGTACCCTGGCTTTCGCCACCCAAGAAAATTATTTTCCTTGCCACTGTCGAGCAGAGCCACAGAAGTGATCCCTGGGGTGAATTTCCTATCTTCCATCCAATCATCAAGATTTTTCTTGAACAGTGCTAATGAGGAGCTTTGTTTAATATAGATAGGTAGTTTGTTCCAGAGTATGGGAAGTCTCTGGGACAGGAATCTATCCCTCCAGCATGTTCTGTTTATTGTGGTGATGAGGTTTAGGTCCCTAGAATGTGTAGCTGGTAGGGATTGGGATTTCTTTAAGTGGAGCATGTCTAAAAGCTCTGGGTTTGACATACCTTTGTGTGTTAGGCAGAGATCACCTCTGAGTAGGCGATATGCAATGGAGTAAAGCTGCAGTTTTTTGAGACGGTCTGCATAGGGCATCTCTTTGAGGCCGGTAATCCTCTTTGTGAGGTATTTCTGTGGCCTTTCCAGTTGTTGTAGATGTCTTGTGAGGTACATACTAAAAGGGGCATTGTACTCTATAATGGGTCTAATGAGTGACGAGTAGAGGGGAACAATTTATACTTCTCCTCTTCATAGAGCCATATCTAACCAATGGTGTGGGTATATAGTACTGGCATTGCTTTATAAATACATGCAGATGCAGTATTTGCAGTTGCAGCTGAAGCACTATGGAGCTTTGAATGGAAAGGTGCTTGTTACAGTTGTATCAGTAGGTTTGCTCACTATGAGATCAGTAGAGCTTTTTTAGTCTTAATTGTGGAGTGGGCACCAGTTCAGGGAACTGCAAAGAGCACCAGATGACCTAGTTACATTTCTGCCTCTAAAGACTCATTACTATCCACAGTTATGAATATATGTGTCGTAACCACTTTGACAAATTCCATGTCTGAACAAATCAGAGAGCTGAGGTCTACTTGTACTCTTAAAGTGTCTTTATGAGCTCACCACTACCCCCAAAAAGGTGCGCAAATTGCAAACAGTTTTGCATTTAGCTAGTGCATCAATTACCTTGTTCTATATATTTAATTCCCTTAGTGGGGCTGTCTTTGAAGTTCCAAGGGCTATGGCTAGCCTTATGCATAGGTAACTATACATTTGCTTAGGATACGTTTTCTGACCCTTATTCATTTATTTCTAAGTAAAGAAAGGCATCTATTTTACATCATCGCTAATAATCTGCTATGCCCCACTCAGCGCATAACTTCTATCTAACTAATAGGGAGTACCTATGCATTAAGCCAAACACCATTCTCTTAGGGGACTTCAACTATCCTTCCATTAACTAGAAGATGTATACATCCTCTAACGTGTTCCTAAAAATTTCTGGACTTCATAAATGCAAACTCTCTGCGTCATTTCTTGCAATCCCCAACTAGGTGTAATAAAATTCTGGACTTGCTCCTCACCAATATGGGACAGCTCTGCTCCCTACAAATTGTAACTCATTCCCTGGACAAATTGTACCACAGATCAGTCACCTTCACCTTCAGACTGAAGCCAGAAGCTTCATACAATACCTCAGTATTCAGAGATAATGTTAAAGGTAATCTATTGATACTGAATGATGACCTGGCTAAATTCAACATGCCCTTCCAACTCGATGACCTCACTGCATATGTGGAATACTTTACCGCCAAATACTATGAACATGTGAATAGCTGAATAGATGCATCTGCCTCCCCTTCCAAAGTAAATACAATGCCACATTAAAAAAATAAACCACTAGGGTAGAACCCAAATAAAAAAAGGCTCTATGATAAAAGAACAAAAGAAAATTACATGTAAAAATAAATGTAACTCCCAAGATGCAAAAAAGTTCTTATTAAACTTAACAGGGAATGCTGGACCCTGATCAAATCAATCAAAGACAGATATTAGGTAAAAATAGCCATCCAGGCAAAAGACAACCATAAAGCATTCTTTCACTATGTTAGAAACCTTAGAAACAATACCCGGCACTCTATAGGGCTAATAGTAAATGGTGGTGCATACTCTGACCCAGAGAACATGGCCAGTTTACTAGTGGACACATTTAGCTTTAACTTCACCCAGCTCTACTGTATTACCATAGCTGATATCCACATCTATACAACCACTCCAAGTCTCCTATGAACAGGTTTTCCACTTACTATCCAAGGCCAAGAACACAGCTTTAATGGGGCCGAATAACATATCAGGCTGCTTACTGGCCAGCCTGAAACAGGATCTGTCTGACCACCTACAGAGGCTATTCAGTGTCAGCCTCCAAACAAGTTTTGTGCCAGATGAATGGAGGACAGCAACTGTCACCTCCTTGCACAAAGGTGGGATATCAGTGGACCCAAGAAATTAAGGACCCGTAAGTTTGACCAGCCTCATCTGTAAGAATATAGAAAGGATCATGATGGATTTAATAAATAAGGACATAGGTAACTTACAAACCCTCAACCCAAGCCAATTTGGATTTGTTAAGGACTAATCCTGCCTACTTAACCTGGTTGACTACTTTGAGAAGGTTACTGAAGCAATGGAAGAAGACAAAACAGTGCACACTTCATATCAAGACTTCATAAAGGAGTTCAACACCAGTCTACATTTGGTATCATAGATAAACTATCCCAGCTAAATGTTAATCCTTGTGTACCTCACTGGAAGACAAACTTTCTCAAAAATAGAACCGATGATATTAGGGTGGAATGCTGCATGCCTGTAACTAACAGTGTACCTCAGGATTAAGTCCTTGAGCCACTTCTCTTTGGCATTTATTCTCAGATGTCAAAGCTAGTGATAAGGGTTTATGGCTGACCCTGTTTGCAGATGACTGTAAATTTGGTGCCATCATAAACTCCTCAGAAGACACCAAGATCCTGAAAGAGGGCCATTCCTAAGCCAATAACTGGTGTCAAATCCATGTACTAAAGCTGAATGCCAAGAAATGCATAATGGTATCCTTCAACAAGCAAAAACTGCATTGTAAGTATTACATTTACAATGCACCCCAGAAAATCAATCCAGTAGTTTGGAACCTATGTAGACAACAAACTGTCCTTTGGTCACCACATATAGACTACTGTAAGAAACTGCTTTTTTATTGCACAGGTTATTACTAAGGGTATGGCATCCAGATCCAGGGATGTCATCATTCCACGGTATTCCACACTCATGAGTCCAGTCATTGAGTATAATACCATCTTCGGTATGTACCTGTCCAACCCTCTCACACAAGTAGAATGCCCATAATGCTTTCTTACTAAGAAAATCAAGGGCCTAAATCATAAAAACTATACAGACCATCTAAAAGTCTTCTTCTCAGTGGCATGCAAGCTATTGAGGGTTGATCTCTGTCTTATATACAAAGCCATGACAGACCCTATCCTATTGGATCTACTGCACATTTGCAAGTCCAATGGGGCATAAACACTCACTCACTCAAAAGATCTAAATCTCCTTTGTAACATAAATAAAACATGTTGAAAGGATAGAAATGTATCACAGAGAATTTTACTTCTTTGGAATTGTCTTCCTTTTCACAATACATAAAATAAAGTATTTCTATTATATTATCCAAAGGTAATCTGGATGAATGGATGGGTGACTGCAAATTCACTCCTGGTTTAGTACCTTGCCCTTCATGGATAGAGGTAACATATAAATGCCCTGCTGCTCTCTGGGATATTTGTACCTAAAATATAAGAGCTTAAAACTTCATGGGAATTTATGGCTAGGCTTCTAAAGGTCCTCATGGATCAATAGCCTAGTATGTACCTACAAATTTATGAATGCGTATCTTTTCATATCAGCTGCATTCATACCCTCTGCTACCTCTGCAAAAGCACAAGTCTGCCTAAGCTCTGACATGAGCAATCTTCAGCCTTCCAGTAGATTTTGAAAAGGTTGCAGAACAAGTCACCTCTCTACCAGTTGGGTGGCTGACATCCTCTCCCGTGTCTGTTTCCTCCAAAACCAATGTCGATCATTGAACAAGGGTTGCCTGGGTCATATTAAGAGCTTCATCCCTCTTTACCATGAGGTTAGGTTCTATATTACCTTCTTGTCTGAAAAGCTATGTAAGTAACAATGTCATTAATTACACATTCCTTTAAAATTACAGAGCTATCAAAGTTGCTGTGAACTGAGGTGACAGGGTTAAATCATAGCACTCCAAGTGCCACTTAGTTGCAGTCAGTGTTGTCACATAAAAAACATTTCATCTGAGGGATTTGCTTTGCTTTTCCATTTATGACACATGATTTTGAGCTTGTGACATAGTTTCCTCTGTTATGCTACCTTCTTACACAAACCATCCATTTTTGACTGGATTAGATGTCAGCAATGCATATTTAATGCACTTCAGCGACCTACAATTTCCCTTTCTTTTAAGCCATCAAGAATATGGCTGCTAAGTGGCTATATATAATATGTACCCATGGATGATCAAATCCCATCATAATAGATGTTTCCAAGACATGGCTGTGTTCCTTCCAGAGTATCAGTTGGAGTCTGTTGCCACTGCTCATAGGCCATTGTGAGTCATTATGGCTTGAGGAATTCATGCTCATTTATCTCTCTGAGCAGTATAATATTATCTAACATTTTGCATTCATTAATGTAAAGCTTAAAGACTTTCCATTTGCATTCTGGGTAATGGTGAGGACATATTTGATAAATGTGCTTTTAACATTTTAGAAAATGTTTCTAACTGGACTGCTTTGTTTGCAAATTGAGAAATAATACAGAAATAGTAGAGAAAGCTGATCTGAATCCGAACTGCTCATCTCCCATCTTACGTTATACTACTTTGCATATTAATTTATTAATCACCCTTTCTACAACTTTCATGCAGTGTGACAGGAGTTTGGTATTTCTCCACTGTCCACAGTTGTGGATGTCCCCTTTGTTCTTGTACACTGGCAATAGTATATTTATTCTCTAGTCATATGTGCTATGACTTTCTCTCATTACTGCTATGAGTTCCTTCAGGAGCCATTTCTTCCCTGTCTCACCCAATAACCTGATTATATCCACAGGGACCTCAGCTTTGTCTGCTGCTTTCCTTGACTTCATTTTTTAATGCTATTCTTCTTCTAGTGTAGGCTTTTCTTCTTCTTTCATTGAAGGGTCTGCCTGGGGAAGTACAGCTTCTGCTGGATTTTCTTGATTTGGAAGCTTCTGGAGATGCTCCTTCCATCTGCCTTTGATGTCCCATGGACTAGTGAGCAGGCTTTTGCTAGAATCCATTATAAATGGTGTCTGACTATCTTCCTTGTCTTTTTCTTGCAACCTGATAGAGTTTCTTTGTGCCATCTACTGAGTAACTTTCCAGAAACTGGTAGAGTGCCTCTGCTGCCTTGATTTTTGCTATTGCAACTCCTCTCTTAGCCTCTTTGTTAGCCAACCAGTATTCCTTCTTAGCCTGGTCCATCTTTTCTATCTCACACTTTTTTCCTGAAGTCCTTCTTTTTTTAATGATTTTCTGGACTTCTGTGTTCCACAACCAGCTTTCCTTATATACCTTATTTTCATACCTGGCTCAGTTACATATCAGTTCTACAATCCTCACACATGCCGCTTTGAGATGCTACCATTTTTATTCTACCATTTTTATTCAACTCCAACTATTTACTCTTCTTTCTGAGATGGTAAAGCTCTGAGTAATTCCTTGAACTCCAGTGTTTTTGTTTTCTTCAGTCACCATCCAGATCTTCAGCCTAGTCTCTGTACTATAGGCTGACTATTTCACTGAAGATGACTTTGCAATTGTTGATTCTACCCCAGTACCTTTTACTGACTAGTAGGAAGTCTTCTTGTTGGCCACTTTTGTATGTGATCTTGTGACTAATTGTCGCTCTTGCTGACCCATGGGTTGACCACCATTAAGCCATTTGCCAAACAGAAGTCTAGAATGGCCTCTCCTTTTTTATTCCTGTTGCCACACCCAGGTAGTCCTCATATTCTGTTCTGTTTATCCCAATATATGCATTCAGATCATCCATTATCAACACTAGTTGTTGTTGTCCTGTTTTATTTTGTAGGTCCTGCAACGGTTTACTATTGAAATATTGAACGGCACTACATCGACTGTACTATAGTCGAACACGAAAGTTCGAAAATAGTAATGTCGACAACAAAAAAACAATCTAGGACTGTGTTTTAACATGGGTCGAGGTAGGGGAGATGTTTGTAGTTCTGAATAATACTGAACTCCTACCTCGACCCATGTTAAAACCTTTCCTAGATTTTTTTTTGTCGTCGACATTACTATTTTCGAACTTCCGTGTTCGACTATAGTACAGTCGATGTAGTGCCGTTCGGCATTTCAATAGTAAACCTCCTGCAACTATGTCTGAATACACTTTTTTTCCTTACTGTATCACAACTTTGTGGTGGGGGAGTCACATGTTGAGATTATAAACAGTGCCTTATCCTTAACCTGGAGTTTGATTGCCATGAGTCTGTCACTAACTCTGATGACAGCCCTCACTGTCTTCTAAAGTGTCTCCCTCACCAGAATTACCATACTATTTCTAGGCTGTCCTCCTCCTAAGTATTAGACTCCGAATCCAATGCCAAGTGACTTTGCTGCACTGCCCTTCCATCTTGTCTCCTGGATGCAGAGGACATCCAGCCTCCTTATTACCATCATGTCATCTACTTCCAATCTCCATTCTCTCAGTGAACCTGTACTGAGTGTAGCTATTCTTAGTTCATGTTTGGCAGCTTGATTGTTTTTTTGTCCAACTTTCACTTATCAGAGCTATTCTGAATAACCCAAGCTGGGCAATTGCACACCTACGAGTCAGTATCTTATTGACCCAGGGCTCCTAGGCTTTATGGCAGGCACATGTTGGCCAATAAGGGCATATAGATCCCACCCACTGTTAGTTTGGGTTCCTGGAATAAGTCAAAGTAGGCTGGGTTCTTAATCCACTTATTTCTGGAAAATACTCATAGACAACACAAATGAATCACCTACAGCCAATTATTTTACACCAGTGAGTGGCTAGGCCTGACACAACATACATTCTGTGATCTGTGTTTCCCTATCTTGGGGGTACTGTGCACCACAACTGATGCCCAAAGAAGTTGGTCTATACAACTCTTCCTCATATAGGCACCACGTAGAATTTGTGCTGCTAACTACAACTGCATTCTTGGGGTAGCGTGAGGTAGAAGCCCTTAGCATGTTTGTGGGAGGTGGGAGGAACCCAGAAAAAACACAAGGAAAATATGCAAACTGATACAGATATTGGCAGTAGATCAGGATTTAACCTTGTACCTGGGAGGCAAAGATGTTAATCGTTATACCAACTGCTGTAAAATCAACTTTCAGGTGCATTGTATCTGCATACAGTGATCCATGAAGTTCCTAAAACATGGAATTTGTTAAACAATATGATGGAACAAATTTTTAAATAACAGACTGTAGCTCCTCAGACGTACTCTATATCAATCATTAATTAATAAGTAATACATCAACCACCCACCTTACTGAAGGAAATCCATCAAAATCCAGATAAATCAGATAACTAAACACACTGAGAACACATACATGAAGGGGGAAAAAAACAACAAAAACTATTTGTCAGCAGCTGAATTTCACAACAATGCCTATAATAAGTCTAAGGTCACAGAACCATGGTGCAACGGTGAGCAATGGGCACGATCTTTAATTGTAAAATCCTGAGAAGTTACACAGCTTAGAAAAAGGTAGTATTTAACCAAAAAAAATAAAGGATTGCCACATTCTAAATTTCCCAAACCAGAACAATTAAAACAGGCCTGCACTTTATATTCCAGAGTTCTGGTTTACCGAACTTGCTGGATCTGTGCTAAATGGATTTTGTTTGTATATTCCCTTGTTTCCTCTGGGTTTGGACCAGACAACAGCTGAGTGACTTGTGGTTGACTCTTGTTACAGACTTTTGTCCCTGGTGGGTATGGTTATTGTTCCTGGCAAGCAGAGGAATAGTTGCAACACTGCCTGCCTGAACTGGCTGCTGCTTGGCCTGAATATTTCTAATTGTCTGTTACTGACTGGAATGTTTCCCCTTTAAGCAGATATTTGCGTAGTACATAGGAGCATAATTGCATTGGCTGGCACATCCTAGTGACTAGCTGTGGTGCACTGAGTTTATCGGAGTTCCTTTGCACTGCATTTTATTCATATAGTAATGTCTTTCACTTGTGTTTGGACTGTAGTGCACACAGAGTTGGATTTTACCTATAACATCACAATACTTCATTTCATACTCCTGGCTTGAAATTATGGGTTGTGATTATGGCTTTCTGAATTTCTCATTGTTTTCCAGAGGTCTTTCAAAGTAAAAACACAGTCTCATGATCTGGTTCATTTGCTTAATAGTAGAACAGTTGGCAGCTCCTTCTTAATCTTTCTGGTATCTCACCACCAGTCAGATAGTCACTAATATCCAGTCAAGTACTGGTCTCAGTCAACATGGGATTGTAGTTTGATGTGTCCCGTTCTGTTGCCAAACAGCTCACGTTATGAACTCCTGAGACAGTGCAACAACTGATTTAGGCTTATTGATGCTCACTTAATTTTCTCATTTACTGATACTATGTGT